>NC_086000.1:382500-415686 GCF_030014385.1 Trichomycterus rosablanca | reverse complement strand
ACACACGCGAGACAGATAGGTCAACACGGAGGTGTTCCATGGTTCTGAGGACCAGACGGTACAGGAGGAACACGGTGGAACCTTGGAGGAACCTGATGAAGCTCAATCTGAGTAGAAACTTCACCGTCCCCGTATAGGAACCCCATTTCAAAAAAAGTTAGGACGTTTACATTTTCAGCATTTAGCGGACGCTTTAATCCAAAACAACTGAGGGTCAAGGACCCAACAGTGGCAACCTGGCAGGGGTGGGTTTGAACCAGCGACCTTCTACTCACTAGTCCAGTACCTTAACCACTAGTACACCTGGCCAGGGACAGAGACGAAATCAGAGTGAGAAGTTGAACTAGTCCTGAAACGTTCCACAACCACTGTGTTCCAAACGAACTTCTCTCTCACCATCTACTGTACATGATATGGTGAAAAGATTCAGTCCGTCTAGGGTGAGACCAGAACCTTAGAGGTGTCGTAAATAGGGCTTAGTAGTCAAGGTACTGGACTAGTAATCAGAAGGTCGCTGGTTCAAGACCCACCACTGCCAGGTTGCCACTGTTGGGCCCTTGAGCGAGGCCCTTAACCCTCTATTGCTTAGACTGTATACTGTCACAGTACTGTAAGTCGCTTTTGTGAACGTAATAAATAGAGCCACACGGGATCTGGAGCGCTTCGGAACGCTGTTCTTGCATAACACGGTCCGCCGCTGCATCGAGAAACGCAGCCTGAACCTCCATTACACATCAGTTCTACACAGAAGCGCCTCGAAAACAGAGCGCGTGTGCTGGAGCGGCCTGCCTGCAGTCCAGATCTGTCTCTTACCATGAAGAGGAGAATCAGACGACGCCGAGGGCGGACTGTCGAGCAGCTGAACTCTCGTATCCAGCAAGAACGGAGCCATTCGTGTCCTCTGAGACTGAGGTGATGGAAAGCTCGCTTGACTGTGAACAGTGAGAGCTGTGTATAAGCTGTGATTGATTCAGGACACGCCCGTTTTTCTGTGTGACTGTCTGGGTTTTCTGGTCCACGCGTCTTTCAATAGGTGTGGTCAAACTCCCCTTATTTACAGCGTACGGGCACAGAGAAGTCAGAAGTCAGTCGATCAAACACTATAACAGGCTCCACTCCTCTGGGAAGGATTTTGGAGTGTGTCTGTGAGAACTTGTGCCCCTTTAGACTGAACAGCCTTTCACTAACGTTCCGATTTATAAGCAGTTTGGACATTCATTCTCAACCCTCACTTCACTTGCAGCTATAACAGACTCTACTCTCCTTGGAGAGCTTATTACAGGATTTTGGAATATGTCTGTGAGAACTTGTGCCAATTTAGGTTAAAGTCTGTTTTACAAATGTTCTGATTTGGTCCACACATCTTTCAATATGAGCAGTCAAACTCCCCTTATTTACAGCGTACGGGCACAGAGAAGTCAGTCGATCACACACCCCCCCCGTTAGCCTGTTTGGGGACGCCGGCGGGTGATAATCGGGTGAGATGGGATCAGCCGGCGTTATGAATCTGTCCTCTCCCGTTAGCCGACGCGGCGCTAGATAAAAGCCCGACCCCGAGCGGACGAGCGGCCGCGCTCTGGAGACGCCGGCTGAGCCGACACGCGTTAACGTCCGTTTAACCTGGTTTGCTGTCGCTATTGGGCCATCACGCCGGAGCTAACGTTCCCAGAAGCCCCTGCTAATCCAATTTGGAGCTGAAAAGTCGTGCGGGGCCGAGCGACCGGGGGACGGGCGCAATCTAATTTGGACGCAGAACGGCCGAGCGCGGCTCCCCCTTCAGGCTGTATAACACGCACACACACACACACACACACACACACGCGCGCACACACGCACACGCACACACACACACACACACACACACACACACACACACACACACACACACAATTACAGCCATGAATTACAGCGAGTACAAAGCTAACGCTAACAGCCGCCGCCATTTCAGCTCAGCCCGTGTGAAAATGATGGGCCGTTATTGGACGCTGCAGGCGACTGGACTGAAGGGCCGGCGTTTTTTTATCATCATTATGGACGCGAGCAGACACGGCGCAGTTCGCTAGCACGCACACACACACGCGCGCACATGTGCTAGCACGGTCTTGCTACAGGCGGGACGCAGCTCACTCTGATGTGGGTCCAGCGAATTTAAGCTTCTGGCTCGTCGATGAAACGAAGAAAACATGTCGTTTATTAGAGCAGAGCAGCAACACCTGACCAAAACTACGTGGACACCACTTCTAACTGACCTTTGAGTTCATGTGGTTCCTTGTTCTTGAGGGCCTCGATCAGGGGCCCGACAGTGCCAACCTGGCAGTGAACCAAGGACCTTCCGATAAGCAGTCCAGTACCTTAACCACTACTAACCAGCACATTACATCAACTCCATAGTAGAAAACCTTCACTTGCAGCTATAACAGACTCTACTCTTTTGGGAAGGTTTATTACAGGATTTTGGAGTGTGTCTGTGAGAACTTGTGCCCATTTAGGCTGAAAAGGTTTTCGCTTATGTTCCGATTCATCCCAAATGTGCTCAATGTGCTGGATATCTGAGCCTCACATTGAAGCTCTGCTGGATCAGAACGTGAGCAGAAGCAGGAGGATGAAGACGATGAGGAGAATAGAAGACCGGCGTCTCGACTCGACTCGTCTGTGAGATAAAAGCGAGGCGGAGGGGGGGGGGGGGCGGTGGATGGGGGGGGGGGGGGGGCTGTAATAAACCATTATTTGCTCCTCGTTTCTCTCGTGCTGAGGTGAAAATGCTGCGGGCGGGAACACAAAGGCCGAATCACCGCGGGTGGAAATGCAGGTCGAGGTCGGCGCGGCTTTGTGAGCCACTTCACCCGCCGCACGGGCGCGGCCCCGGCTTCAGAGAGGACCCGGATAAGAGGTGAAGACGTTTCCACTTTGGTGGGCTCACACTGGTCAGGGGTCGGGGGGGGGGGGGGGGGGAAGTACAGCCCAGGAAAGAGCAGTGGTGTTCCAAATCCAACGTTCTACAGAGGGTACGAGGTCTGGAGGAGGTTCCGTTAGAATTAACAGGCGTCTATTAGGAGATACAGGCCAAAAGTATGTGGACACCCTTAATAATGAAAGGTAAAGACATGCAGTGATGAGCCAAAACATTAAAACCACCCCAAAATTACGTTAGGTGGGTGGTCCTAATGTTTTGGCTCATCTGTGTAACATAAATGATGAGCTTCCTGCTTTGAAGCAACAGTTTAAGGAAGGTCCTTTTTGTTCTGTGCACAATACAAGGTCCATAAAGAATGGATTAACTGGGATGAATTGGAATGTCGACTGTGAGTCAGACCTTTACATTTTCAGCGTTTAGCGGCCGCTTTTATCCAAAGCGACTTACAGAACCGTGATAGTATTTTTATCTAAGCACTTGACACTTAAGGGCCTTGCTTAAGGGCCCAACAGTGGGCCCATAGTGGGGCTTGAACCTGCAACCCTTCGATTACTAGTCCCACATTTAAAGTGGTCTAAAGTCAGCGCCTGATTTCCAAAAGCTTTTATAAGCTAAAAAGGCACAAATGCTCACAGACACACTCCAAAACCCTGCGGAAAGCCTCCTGAGAAGATGAGGGTGCTCAGGTGTCCACACACTTCTGGTCACACAGAGGTCAGGTTTTACCTTCTTGGTGAGCGAGTCGTCCGAGTCGGGCGGCATGCGGGTGGACACGTGGAACATGACCTCCACGGTGGAGGTGGAGAAGTAGGGCATGGTCAGCCCCGTGCTCTTGTTCCTCTGGAGACCCCCCATGAAGCCGCAGTGACTGGTCAGGTCCACCTGCACACACACACACACACACACACGAACACAAGACGGGTGAATACGAGCGGTCCGGCCGGCGGGCGTGGCTAAGATCAGAGGGGAGCGGTTACCTCCCAGCCCAGCCCGGAGACGAAGTCCTCGTACGCCTGACTGCCGGCGGTGTTGGACAGGATGGAGTGCTTGTCCTCCTGACCCTCGGCCACGTAAAACACCGCGATCTTGTGCGTCTCGCGGCTACGGAAACAAGAGTTCAATGTCAGATCAAAGGCGTGGGATTTCAACGCTTCGTTGAGTCATATCCAATTCCCTAGAGATTCAAGCTGCCAGCGAACACACGTGCAGGCGCCTCGAGCAGCCAGCAGAGGGCGCATCTGCAGCGGAAATACATTTACACTTTTATCCAAAGTGACTTACAGTACTGTGACAGTATACTGTCTAAGCAATTGAGGGTTAAGGGCCTCGCTCAGGGGCCCGACAGTGGCAACCTGTCAGCGGTGGGTCTAGAACCAGCAACCTTTCGATTACTAGTCCAGTACCTTAACCACTAGGCTACGACTGACCCACAAAGTGCAGATCTGAAGATCTCGGGCTTCTTCTAAAGGGTTACGGCTTTGCTCAGTGGTCCAGCGGTGGTGTGATTTAAACCAGCAACCTTCTTTCTTTTTTTACCCAATCCAGTCAAGGCCATTTGGCTCTCCGGTGCTCCCCCGTGCAGTTGCCTCGAGCAGCCAGCAGAGGTCACTTTCACCTCTTACAGCACAGCCGAGATTCAAACCGGCGACCTTCCGATAGACGTGGACTCACCACTGTCGCGAGTCCAGGTTCTTCAGCTCCCTCAGCAGCTTCTCGTTCTTCTTCAGGAGGTGGAAACTGCTCCTGCAACACCAACGACAGCAAAAGTGTGGGAATTTGTGCCCGGGCGGATCAGCTAGGACATCGATAGTGTTCCCGGGCGACTTACGGCGCCGAAGGTTCCGGCCAAACCGATCTGGACAAACCGCCGCCGGGCCGGAACCTTCGGCACCATAGGTCGCGCCGCCACACGTGTAGATGGTGCACGTCTCCGGCGCACTCGCTCTTCCGATCCCAACCTGACGCGAGATAATAAAAAAGCACCTCTCGCTCTCCCTCTTTTCTTTCTTTCCTTTCCGAAGGCGGTGAATCACGAGTAAAAGCCGCGCCGCGCTCTCTAAAAAGCCCCTTTTTTTTATTTTTTTTGTTTCCCGCTCCTTTCCTCGCGCCTAAAGAGCCTCTTTATTAGCTTGTTGCGGCATAATGGCGCTTCATTTCGCCCGTTGAAAGCGAGCCATTTGGAGAGACGCGGCACAAAAGAAAAGAGGCGCGAGCCGGCGTCGGCAAATGACGGCTGAATGCCCCCGGAGGACGGCTCCTCATTAAAGAGGCGCGCCGCTCGCCCCTGTTCCGCGCTCCTCACCTTTCCGACGGACGGGTTTTAAACCGTGAAGCTGCTTCTGTTTTATTATTTCTTTATAATAATTCCGAACCCGAATGAAAGGCAGACGGAGAGACGCGTGACGGAGCGCAGAAGAATTACCCGGCGAGCCGGCCGCCCTGCGCTCCCAGACCGATGCCGTTACATTAACCACCCACAAAAAAAAACAAAGCAATTATTCATAATCAGCCATTACACCGGATAAAGGAGAGCTGCTAATGAGCCGATGAGCGGAGGACGCTCAGAACGTCCAAGGATTCCATTTATTTTCCATGTCCGCTCACTTCTACAAGATCTCAGAAAATCCATGGAGTCAATTTATCTGGACGGCGCTTTTTTTTACAAAGATTCCAGGTCCAAAACCCTCTAAAGAGCACAGGGGCCCACAAGGAGCAAGAGGAACCCTGAGAGGAACCCTCAAAGGAACCTTCTACATCTGGATGAATTATCACTAGATTAAAAGTTCATCTATAATCTGCATAACGATGGGTTGGAGGACGTTGGGCTGAAGAACGATGAGATAAAAGATGTTGGGCTGAAGAATGTTGGGGTTTTACTGGGTTGGAGACTGTTAAAAAATAAGTGTTAAAAAACACTGGATTAGAGAAGTTTGGGGTTACGTGCTTGGTTGGGGTTTGAAAATGTTGGTGTTTTATGGGGTTGGATAATTTTGGGGTTTTATAGTTTAAAAATGTGTCGAAAAATGCTGGATTGAGGAATTATGGGATTTTATTGGGTAGAAGAATTCTGAGTTATCATAAAGTTGGAGAACGTTTGGTTGGAGAATGATGGGTTGGAGAATGATGGGTTGGAGAATGATGGGTTGGAGAACGTTTGGTTGGAGAATGATGGGTTGGAGAATGATGGGTTGGAGAACGTTTGGTTGGAGAATGATGGGTTGGGCTGAACTGAGGATTTATGGGGTTTTATTGGGTTGGAGAATGATGGGATTTCATGAGATCAGAGAACAATGGATTGGACAGTATTGGTTTGGAGAATGATGGTATTTCTTGAAGTTGGAGAATGACAGGTTTGATGAGGTTGGGGTTATATGGAGTTGGTTTGAAGGATCTTTTTGTAGAACCTTAGTGATGTTGAGGAATCACAGGTTGAAGGGATTTATGGATTGGAGTATGTTGGGATTTTGTGAGGTTGGAGTTGTTTGGTGTTGGTTTGAAGAGATTTGAAGGATCTTTTTTGAGGAACCTTGGTGATGTTTGGTAATTACAGGTTGAAGGGCTTGGATGGATTGGAAAATGTTGGGTTGGGTTGGAATGACACTGGGTTGGGGAGTGATGGATTGGAGGATGTTAAGCTTTATGGGGTTTTATTGGGTTAGAGAATGTTGGGGTTTGGTAAGGTTGGAGTTATTTGGAGTTGGTTTGAAGGATCTTTCTGAGGAACCTTGGTGATGTTGGGGAATCACCAGCTGAAGGATTAAATTTTACTCTGGATGTTTGATGGAGAACATTTGGAGATTTGAATTTTTGGGTCGATGTTTCTCATTTTTGAAGAACGATGATGGACGTTCTCACCTTTTCTCCCAGGAGTTCATGCCCAGGATGTTGAGGAGCAGTCTGCAGTAGTAGAAGGCGGACTGGGATTTTCGGGGCGTGGGCTCGGGCTGCTCCGGGGCCTTCAGGTTGAGGTCGTTGCCGTGTTTCCCGGTGAAGTCCCACTCCTCGGCGCTCTGCTTCAGGATGGCGTTGATCACGTCGTTCTCCTGTTTCTCGGAGACGCAGCAGGGCGGCTGAGCCGGGACGTTCAGCAGCGTTCCGGTTCTCTGGAGGCACTCGGGACTCGAGGTTCCTAAATACTGCAGCACCTCGTCCAGAACGTCCTCGCCGTCCTGCAGGGAGTCCCAGCTCGGGATCATCTCACAGCAGCGGCGCTTCGCCAGCGGCGCCATCGTCTCCAGAACCGCCTCCTCCTCCTGGTCCTCCTCCGGAGGGGCGTCCTTCTCACCTCCAGAATCTCGCTCCTCGCTGCGCTCCCCGTCGCCCCCCGGAGGGTCGGAGCACGCGTCCGGGCGTGCCCGTGGCCCCCGATCGGCGCACTGAGGCGGGCCGTAGAGGACGGCCGAATCCCACGAGTGCTTGCCGGAGATGTCCCTGATGACCACGCGCACGCGGGCGTCGGGGGCCAGCAGACCCGCCGGCATGTCGTCGTCCGGGCGGATCTGCAGGCAGGACAGCAGGGTGGAGCCGTTCAGGACGAAGAACTGCAGGTTGGGGGTGTGGAAGAGCTCGGGGGCGAGGTCGGCGCTCGTGCAGTACGGGTTGTCCTGGTTCTCGCACACCTGGCTGGTGAGGGCGGCCGGACCGCCGGCGCCCATGGGGAAGTGACCCAGGTGGTTCAGGAGGTGAGAGACGACGGTCCGAGCGGCGATGGAGATCAGACCCTGCTGCATACGGCTTCTCACTGAGGGGGGGGGAAGACACGGGGGTCAAAACGGACCAGTTTATCATCGCCAGACGTACCCTAGCCAAAAGTATTCGGACACCTGAGCGTGAGCTCGGTTTCAAAAACAAACCGTATTAAAATATAACGATCTTTCAGCTAGATCAACCAAAACCTAAAACGAAATGTACTTAA
The DNA here is from genome assembly GCF_030014385.1 of Trichomycterus rosablanca. Lineage (NCBI taxonomy): Eukaryota > Metazoa > Chordata > Actinopteri > Siluriformes > Trichomycteridae > Trichomycterus > Trichomycterus rosablanca. The sequence goes on along the minus strand of NC_086000.1, from coordinate 407,857 downwards.
CTAATAAAAATTTGTGGCAATCTGGTCCCACTGTGGTTTACAAGCGGTAACATAAAGCCTCCACAAGGGGGTGCTCATGTACGAGTTCATTCCATTTTTATTTACCTTTTAAAATGAGTTCATTTCATTCTATTTAGGCCTGCGACCCTGAGCTGGAACAACAGCCGCTCTTCTGAGAAGCTTCTCACAGGACTTCGAGGTGTGAGTATGGGAATTTGTGCCTGTTTACTAGTACAAAAGAGCATTTCTCAAGCCGAGAAAGCCTCGAAACTGCCCAAACCGGTGGAGAAAAGACACTTTCCTCTATTAGATTAATCTGGGAGCAAAAGGACAAACGTCCCTAAATACCGCCACGCCCCCCCTCCCAAAAAAACATTAGCACAGACGCCGTAACCGTCCACGTGAGCGCAGCCCGAACATCCCAGGGTCCAGGTTTCTGTATTAAGCCAGGTGAAGGAGTTGTGGAGTATGAGGAGAATTGGTGCCGGAGGTGGTGTTGGAGGGGGGTTGGGGGGGGTGGAGGACACATGCCTGGTACAGACTCGGGTTCATTAGGAGCTACAGACCTCCTGCTGGTTATCAGAAGCCAGTGCAGGAATTAAAGCAGCATGGGGCAGAACGGAGAGAACGGCGGACGCGGCGCGGCATCATGCCGAGCTCATTCGCCGTCTCACACCCGCCACTCACCACCGAGCCCATTTAAGTTCAGACGGAGGGTGCGCGGGGTTCAGAGTGACGCCGGTGTACTCGCTCCACCTGCATCCTCCATCCGCCGATATTATTTTCTATTTCATTCCTGCATTTTCTCCCTATTCTTCTAGTTTAGTCGTAGCCGGTTCCTCTTCCTCTGCGAGGAGGGTATATGAGGGTATATTCTCCTGACACGCCCTCCCTCCGACACATGCGCACCCCTTCTTATCCCCCCCGTACTTCGGTTGATCGGCGGTGAGGTCGGTCTCGCTCACGGAGAGTCACGCACTGATCTCCGTACATGCCATCGAAGACCCCGCCCACTTTTCAGTCCCGTCTTTTTCCCACCCAGCAGACTAGCAACCGATTTTGCCTGCTGCACCGCCGGTCGTGTCTGCTAGGGGGCGCCCAGTCGACCGGTAGCAGAGCCACCAGTTTAATCACCTCCAGTTATGTTAAACTGACTCACAATTATGAGTTAGGGGCCTTGTTTAGGGGCCCGACTGTGGAAGCTTGGTGGTGGTGGTTGGGCTTAAACCAGCAACCTTGTGATTACTAGTTCAGTACCTTAACCACTAAACTACCCCTGATTTGAAATCGTTTCCATTGATTCGAGTGTAGAGGTATCACGGTGCCGCCCGAAAATCTGCCCTGTGATAAACCTTTCGCCCCAATGAATCGGACCCACCGCGACCCTGACCGGGACAAACCCGATGGCGGTACCTTCAGCGACGGGCTGGATCTTGGCCGAGCGCTCCGAGTCGGGCGAGTGCAGAGGCTCGGGTTCCTTCAGCCCCTCCAGCACCAGGAAGGGGTCGAAGGTGGAACTGCTGAGGTCCGACAGGTTCAGGGGGAAGTAGCGGAGGTTCCCGAAACTCTGGGCTCCGTACACGCACCCGTGCAGCACCTGCAACGCATTCAAGGGAAGAGCGGCGACCACTTTATTAGGAACACCTGAACTGCACCTGTAATTGATGTGAATTGTGGGTATACAATTACTAACTGTAGCGCATATGTGGCTCTGTCAAGTGCTTTACCTTGCACGCTAATAAGCAGGTAATGTGTAGTAGGTGCAGCAGTGTTGTTGGGATATTTTATTACCTGAGTGTCGACGCTGGGAGGAGCATCCCAACAACACTGCTGCACCTACACGTACATGTTCAGTATTTAGCAGACGCCTTTATCCAAAGCGACTTACAACTGAGACAGTACACATTGTAAGCAACTGAGTGTTGAGGGCCTTGCTTAAGGGCCCAACAGTGGCAAGCTGGCCGATGCGGGGCTTGAACCAGTGACCTTCTGATTACTAGTCCTGTACCCTAACCGCTGAGCTACCGCTGCACTATTTATCAACATGCAGGGTAAAGAAGCTGAAAGAGCAGCAGATGCACTACTGTTAGTAATTGTATACCCACCGGGATCATCTGTACCGTAGGCGTGGCTTATAAAACACTCATCGAATGTAATAAAGCGGACGGGTGTTTAATATGATAGCCCCAAGTATGGAAGGTTGTATGTTCCGACTGCAACAGCGGCCCCTAGTGGCAGGTCGAGATGTCAGTAGGAGTGGTGGAGGAATACACCGAGTGTAGTGTGCTCCTCCGTATGTGTTAAAGCTCTCTGGAGGCTGGACAGGACCAGGCCGGCCGAGTGGACCGAGATATGGAGCGTATAAAAATAATTTGGGAGTGTGTGTGTGTGTGTGTGTGTGTGAGAGTGTGTGTGTGTGTGTGTGTGTGTGTGAGACCTTGTAGATGGCACTGAGGACGGTCCGGTCCTCCTTCTCTTTGCTCTGTGAAAGGCTCTGGACGGGCTGCAGGAGGGTTGTTGGAGGAAGAGCCATCACCCAGTCCAACAAACACAGCAGGAGGGACACCACCAGCTACACACACACACACACACACACACACACACACACACACACACACACACACACACAGGTTTACATCCACTCACTGTCACTGCTTAATCCTAAATGAATCCTTTGCTGTATGTTCTACTAGTGCAATCAGGGTTTCATTACAAATAACGTGTAGTAGGTGTAGCAGTGTTGTTGGGATTTTGCACCACTTTAGTGTGGATGCTCGTCCACAAATGAAAACATGACAGACTCCAGTGCAGTCGCTAAACAGCACCTGATAATAAACCTAAACAATGCTGTCGACGTTCTGTGTGTAGCAGCAGGTGCAGCAGTGTTGTTAGGATTCGGCCTCTTTATTAGGAACACCCAACAACACTGCTGCACCTGCTAGACTCGTACGTGCAACGTCATCACATTGGCTTATAAAATCAGGAATAAATGCAGGTACCAGAGGTTGGCATTCCTAATAAAGTGCTCAGCGTGTGTGTGTGTGTGTGTGTGTGTGTGTGTGTGTGTGTGTGTGTGTGTGTGTACCCTCTTATCCAGTTCGTGAGGCGAGGACTCGGTAGTAGGTAGTAAGTAGGTGATCGTAGCGATCAGAATCTGCACAGAGGGCGAAAAAAAACCACATAATTAATTAATTGATTAATTAATATTACAAAAATCGCTGCATCCCAAACTACATAACATCAACATCAAAGCACAGTGGCGTGGAAATGAAACGCTGCCCATTCAGATCGTTTTTCCTACGACATATTAGGTCCGACTGGTCCAGAATAAAGTCTAGAAAAGGTGTCCAGTACATTTTGGATGGTAGAAGCCGATCGACGCCTCATGAGGTCAGAATTTGGAGCGGCTGCGTCCCAAATCACACACCGCTGCACTAAGTATGAGGTGTAATCAGTGCACTCCCAGTGCTTCGGTTCCACACTGTGCAGCACCGTGCAGGATGTGATTTGGGACGCAGGCTGGAAAGTGCGACCGTACTGTAGCACGAGCAGAAATATCTGGACAGAAGGGAACGGTGAGAACTGGAGCAAACGTTAAGCCTATTTCTTCACTTTAAACCTTCGCTGCAGGACTTGGCTTGTCTACGTGAGTTCGAGTTCTGACGTTCGGGAAAATGTGGGCGTGGTCACACTAAGAATCTCTGAGCCACGCCTGGGTAGATTTGCCACCGGCTCCCGCTGTGGTTCCGTGCAGTCCTAGAGCCTAAGAAATGAACTCTAAGCCTTTTCCAGACCGATGTGCTTAGGAACCAACTTATTAAATAAAGCACATCAGTCCGGAAAAGGGTTACAGTTCCATCTCTTAGGCTCTGGGACTCCACTGAACCACAGCGGGAGCCGGTAGCAAATCTACCCAGGAGCACAGTTTCCCTGTAGACACTTTAAGATTTACGTTGTAGGGCGGTGTAGGGTGGGGTTACCTCGACTATTTTCTTGGGCGTGTCGGGAGGGAACCTCTGTAGATGATCCACGTAGTTGATGAGCAGGTGCAGGATGTCCGACGCCACCAGAGCCACGGCTTTATTCGGAAACTGGCCACAACGAACAAGAAAGAAATCAGGAATGAGTCGGGTGATCAGTAACAGCGTCACTGCCACAGTCGAGCAAGCTTTGTATCAGCAAAGGTCTTCAGGTGTGAGCGGATTACTTGTATACGAGTGGCGAGTATCAGATCAGATCTGCATTAAGAGCTAGGATATATTTTAAGTGACGTGTACGGCGCCCTCTGGTGGCCATTCAGCTCAGTACTACCGCTGCTGAACACGTGCTTACCGGGTACGCCAGGGGAAACGAAGGTTTTGTGTTGCTCCAATTTATTAATCAATCTATATGGTGGGAAATACGCAAATGTACTAGCTAAGGGTTTAGTTACACACTATGTGGCACACGTGATGCCGTTTGGGATACAGCCTGGAAATGCAGTCACAAACAAGTCCAACAGAACTCAATCAAACAGTAAGCCTATTTCAGAAAGCCTGACCTGTGTGTGGGCTGATTTGGCTTAATTTGAGGCCAAGACAGGCGTGGTCACACTCAATTTCCATATTTACACCCACTTTTCCAATGTTTAAAACAGTTTAAAATCACGTCTCTGTTTTATCAGACGCTTCTCTTGGCTAGCACTGGCTCCCGCTATGGTTCGGTGGAGACCTAGAGCCTAAAATAAGGCACTATAAGCCCTTCCAGACTGACTTTACCCCACACACCAAACCCGGCGCACGAAATGTTAAGAGTAGTACAGAAAACGCACGTCTTAATATCCTGTTAAATACTTCATTTTATTATTTAATTACTCAATTAATATTAGCGAAGCGAAGATGTGAAGAGCGAACCCTCGTTTACCTTCAGGGTAACACAGATGACGTTGAGAGCCTCTTTGATCTGGGGGTGACGGGTACCATGGACCAGCTCCTCACAGAGCCAGATACCCAAACTACACAGCGCCACACACCTGAGCGAGACAGAAGAACAATGGAACACACAAAAGGAAGCACATGCTAACCAATTATAAAAGCGTCTGTGTGTGTGTGTGTGTGTGTGTGTGTGTGTGTGTGTGTGTGTTACCTGGCGGGGGCGGAGGGTTCGTCTCGGGCTGAGGCCAGAATGTGTTTGATTATGTGTTCCTGCAACACACACACACACACACACACACACACATTTTAAGGTGGATTGTGAGTGATATTCGGGGCTGATATTCACCCGTCCATAAACTTACGACTCCTGAGCCACAAATCGCATCTACTACTAGTTCCAACCGAGCAATCTGATTGGCTGGTGGTACATGCATGTGTAGCCTAGTGGTTAAGATCCTGGACTAGTAATCAGAAGGTCGCTTGTTCAAGCCCCACCACTGCCAGATTGCTGCTGTTGATTGCTGCAGTCGGGCCCTCGAGCAAGGCCCTTAACTCTCGATCACTCAGACTGTATACTGTCACAGTGCTGTAAGGCTGAAAATGTAACTGCACCACCATGGCTGGCCGAGGAGAGCTGCAGACTAGCACCCCTCGGTCCACATCCCACACTGTCCGAGCTGACATGCTCCTCAGGGACCTTGACCAGTTCGAAGCGAATGAACCATGGCTCGTTATCTATAAACACAGGACGCGTGTCGGTGCCCGTGACTCCGGTACCTTGACGTCCTTGAACTTGGTCGTGATGACATCGGCGGTGGTGGGGTGCAGGGCGGGGAGCTCGTCGTACAGATTGGGGAAGCACACCAGAGACCCCAGCAGGATCTGAGCCTCCACCCTGGGGGCCTGAGGACGAGATGGAGATCAGTGAATCAGTGGAAAAACACTGGTGAGTGTGTACTGTGTGAAATGGGAACGCTGCTGGAGATCAGCGGTGCAGTGGCGCCACCTGCTGGACACCGAACGAACTGCAGAGACAATAAGAGGCGGTAAATCGATCAAAATTAAACAAACAAACAAACAAACAAAAACAACATGCAGATAGGAACCCTCCTGGACCTTTTGCACCCTTTATTAAGCTGTGGGTTTTTAAAGCCACACCAGGGTCTATAAGGGCCCCTAATTAAAACCCAACCATGAAGTCCAGGGAACTGCCTGTGGACCTTCACTATTCATCAGGGTGAGGACGTAACACACCATCACAGGGGCATCAATCATTCTGAAATCGAAGAAGCCTGGTTCCCTCCCTCAGGCACAGCACAGCCCACTGTGCCCAGTCAGACTGACAGCACCGTATGGGATTGGATTTTTCTCATGAATGGTTCATAAACACACAAAGCCCCCGACCTCTTCTTTTTACCCGCTAGAAGTGGCTGGGGTCTTCCCGAGAGAGCCACACGATGCCGTCGGTGGCCAGCAGAGGTTGTAACCGTTTTGACCACTGTGCCCCCCCCACCCCGAGCGCCCGTTACTCACGTTGAGCGAGGAGCAGGCCGTCACGCGGCTGGCTGCAGCGATGAAGTCCAGGATGAGCGTGGTGGCTCCGGGCAGGCCGATGGAGAAGAAGCGCGGCGAGCAGTGTTTGATGATGGTGTTCACTATGTCCTACACACACACACACACACACACACACACAGGTCATGTGAGCACACTCAGCATCTCGTACGCCAAATTCCAAGAAAGACGAAACAGCAGTCTAGCACCTGCACTCTCTTAACAAGCAGGGACTTGATGAGAACGAGCTCGTCTAGATGGAAGCATGTGTCGGTCCTAAATGTGTTCGTACCCCCTCGGCATTAATGGAGTCTCTTCATGGTGTTGATGTTGGCACCAACACGCTGTGTGAGGGGTCGAAGGTCACAGGCATTCAAGGCCTCGCCCTTAAGCACAGAGATTTCCCTAAACTAACTGAATCCTTTAATAATGTTTTGGACTGTAGAGGGTGAAATTCCTTGCCGCGTTACAGTGAGTGAGTCGTTCACTTTATTTATTTTTTGGTCTGTAGATGCCAGCTGTGCCAGTGTTACCTGGTCCTGGTGCAGGAGGCCACAGTGCATGATGTTGTAGAAGTGGGTGAGGAAGTCCGAGTTGGGCGACACGTCCTGCGTCCTCTTCATGATCTTACAGATCAGCTTATAGGCGTGGAGCTTCCCCTGCTTATACTTCTCCGACAGCATGGTGGCCTAGCACGCACACACACACACACACGCACGCACACACGCACGCACGCACACACACACACACACACACACACACACACACACACACAATAGTAATAAAACACACAATGCAACACACACACACACACACGCACACACAATAGTAATAAAACACACAATAAAACAAACACACACACACACACACAATAGTAATAAAACACACAATACAACATACACAAACACACAATAACACACACACACACACAATAGTAATAAAACACACAATAAAACACACACACACACACACACACACACAATAGTAATAAAACACACAATAAAACACACACACACACACACACAATAGTAATAAAACACACACACACACACACACAATAGTAATAAAACACACAATAAAACACACACACACAATAGTAATAAAACACACAATACAACATACACAAACACACAATAACACACACACACACAATAGTAATAAAACACACACACACACACACACACACACAATAGTAATAAAACACACAATAAAAAACACACACACACACACACAATAGTAATAAAACACACAATAACACACACACACACACACACACACACACACAATAGTAATAAAACACACAGTAAAACATACACACATACACATACACACACACACACACACAATAGTAATAAAACACACAATGCAACACACACACACACACAATAGTAATAAAACACACAATAACACACACACACACAATAGTAATAAAACACACAATAAAACACACACACACACACACACACACACAATAGTAATAAAACACACAATAAAACACACACACACACACACAATAGTAATAAAACACACAATAACACACACACACACACACACACACACAATAGTAATAAAACACACAGTAAAACATACACACACACACACACACACACACACACACACACAATAGTAATAAAACACACAATAAAACAAACACACACACACACACAATAATAAAACACACAATACAACATACACAAACACACAAAAACACACACACACACAATAGTAATAAAACACACAATACAACATACACAAACACACAATAACACACACACACACACAATAGTAATAAAACACACAATAAAACACACACACACACACACACAATAGTAATAAAACACACAATAAAACACACACACACACACACACAATAGTAATAAAACACACACACACACACACACAATAGTAATAAAACACACAATAAAACACACACACACACACACAATAGTAATAAAACACACAATAAAACACACACACACAATAGTAATAAAACACACAATACAACATACACAAACACACAATAACACACACACACACAATAGTAATAAAACACACAATAACACACACACACACACACACACAATAGTAATAAAACACACAATAACACACACACACACACACACACACACAATAGTAATAAAACACACAGTAAAACATACACACATACACATACACACACACACACACACACAATAGTAATAAAACACACAATGCAACACACACACACACACAATAGTAATAAAACACACAATAACACACACACACACAATAGTAATAAAACACACAATAACACACACACACACAATAATAAAACACACAATACAACATACACACATGCACAATAAAACACACACACACAAACAAGCACAATAAAACACACACACACACACACACACACAACAGTGTGTGAGTGTATGTGAGTAGGTGAATGTGTGTGTTTTTGTGAAACCTTGATTTGTCCATGAGCTCATTTTGATGTGTGTGAGTGTGTGTGTGTGTGTGTGTGTGTGTGTGTGTGTGTGTGTGTGAGTGTAGCTACCTGAAAGAGCCAGGGCGTGAGGATCCTGAGTGGTGGGATGAGATCCGGTGGAGGAGGAGACGACTGATTATCCAGAGAGATTCCCAAATTATCCCGGATCTAATAAACACACACCATCACACACCATCACACACACCATCACACACACCATCACACACCATCACACACCATCACACACCATCACACACACCATCACACACACCATCACACACACCATCACACACCATCACACACACCATCACACACACCATCACACACACCATCACACACACCATCACACACCATCACACACACCATCACACACCATCACACACCATCACACACACCATCACACACACCATCACACACACCATCACACACCATCACACACACCATCACACACACCATCACACACACCATCACACACCATCACACACACCATCACACACACCATCACACACACCATCACACACACCATCACACACCATCACACACACCATCACACACCATCACACACACCATCACACACACCATCACACACACCATCACACACACCATCACACACCATCACACACCATCACACACCATCACACACCATCACACACACCATCACACACACCATCACACACACCATCACACACCATCACACACACCATCACACACACCATCACACACACCATCACACACCATCACACACACCATCACACACCATCACACACCATCACACACACCATCACACACACCATCACACACACCATCACACACCATCACACACACCATCACACACACACCATCACACACCATCACACACCATCACACACACCATCACACACACACCATCACACACACCATCACACACACCATCACACACACCATCACACACCATCACACACACCATCACACACCATCACACACACACACACACACACCATCACACACCATCACACACCATCACACACACCATCACACACCATCACACACACCATCACACACACCATCACACACCATCACACACCATCACACACCATCACACACCATCACACACACCATCACACACACCATCACACACCATCACACACCATCACACACACCATCACACCATCACACACACCATCACACACCATCACACACACCATCACACACACCATCACACACACCATCACACACACCATCACACACACCATCACACACCATCACACACACCATCACACACACCATCACACACCATCACACACCATCACACGGAATCCCTTCATCACACACGCTCAGTCTGTGTGTGTGTGTTTAGTGTGTGTGTGAGTGTGTGTGTGAGTGTGTGTGTGTGTGTGTACCTTAGCCAGGTTCTGCCAGAGCTCACACAGGTAATCGAACACCTGAGCGTGGATCTCCGGATCTTTAATGGAGTTCACATCTCCCAGAATTCCCAGCATCCTTCTCCACATCACCGTGGCAACATCAGCGTGCCAACCGGTCAGAGAGCCGCCCGCCATCACGCTGCAGTCCTCGGTGGCAAACTCGCTTGTCTCTGTGTAACCATGACAACAGCTTTTATTAATACAGTCCCAACATCAGACATGAGCAGCAGTTCCACCACCACCACACTTCACAGCAGTTTGAGGTTTGATTAGATTTATGAAGTTTTTTTACTTAATTAATATATTCTTATAAAAGAATTTACATCTAAAAATCTGTTTTATTGTTTTTATTTATATTTAAATATTGAAAATCAATTATTATTATTTATTTAAACACCGCATTTAAAGCCGGGTTCCCAAAAGTACAAAATATGTCCTAAAGTCCCCATTATGTTGGTCAGGTAAAAGTATGTGTGTGTGTGTGTGTGTGTGTGTATATGTAGTGTGTGTGTTGTACCCAGGTCGTCGGGGGTCTGCAGTACAGAATGGTGCAGTGCGAGTGTGTGTGTGTGTGTGTGTGTGTAGTGTGTGTAGTGTGTGTGTGTGTGTGTATATATGTAGTGTGTGTGTGTATATGTAGTGTGTGTGTGTGTGTGTGTGTGTGTGTATATGTAGTGTGTGTGTTGTACCCAGGTCGTCGGGGGTCTGCAGTACAGAATGGTGCAGTGCGAGTGTGTGTGTGTGTGTGTGTAGTGTGTGTGTGTGTGTGTGTAGTGTGTGTGTGTGTGTGTGTGTGTAGTGTGTGTGTGTTGTACCCAGGTCGTCGGGGGTCTGCAGTACAGAATGGTGCAGTGCGAGTGTGTGTGTGTGTGTGTGTGTGTGTGTGTGTGTAGTGTGTGTGTGTGTGTGTGTTGTACCCAGGTCGTCGGGGGTCTGCAGTACAGAATGGTGCAGTGCGAGTGTGTGTGTGTGTGTGTGTGTAGTGTGTGTGTGTGTGTGTGTGTGTAGTGTGTGTAGTGTGTGTGTGTGTGTGTGTGTGTGTGTGTGTAGTGTGTGTAGTGTGTGTGTGTGTGTAGTGTGTGTGTGTGTAGTGTGTGTGTGTGTGTGTGTGTGTTGTACCCAGGTGGTCGTCGGGGGTCTGCAGTACAGAATGGTGCAGTGCGAGTGTGTGTGTGTGTGTGTGTGTGTGTGTGTGTGTGTAGTGTGTGTAGTGTGTGTGTGTGTGTGTGTGTAGTGTGTGTGTGTGTAGTGTGTGTGTGTGTTGTACCCAGGTCGTCGGGGGTCTGCAGTACAGAATGGTGCAGTTTCTCGTCCAGTTGCAGCTCTTTATGTTGGGCGTGGTCGGCGGTGAGTGTGGCGGGAGACGGAGTGTGTGAGCGGGAGTGTAGAGGAGATGCACTCGCCGAACCTGCAGCATTAAAAACATCAGGGTAATCCATCACTGACTGATACAATAATGGACTGATCGAAGTGTTGATGTCATATATGTGAGTATCATGTAGAGAAAGCATGTGTTGTGCAGAAACATGATTGCAGCAGTAGAACAGCGGCCTCTGCTGGCTGATCGAGGAAACAGCATGTATCAAAAAAAGTTTGTTCTCTGTGTTCGGGTGAAGCAGCGGTTTGAGTGCCAGCAGTGTGTGTGTGTGTGTGTGTGTGTGTGTGTGTGTGTGTGTACCTGCGATGGTTAAGGTATCGGCGGACAGGCCGTGTGTGTGTGTGTGTGTGTGTGTGTGTGTGTGTGTGTGTGTGTGTGTACCTGCGATGGTTAAGGTATCGGCGGACAGGCCGTGTGTGTGTGTGTGTGTGTGTGTGTGTGTGTGTGTGTGTGTGTGTGTGTGTGTGTGTACCTGCGATGGTTAAGGTATCGGCGGACAGGCCGTGTGTGTGTGTGTGTGTGTGTGTGTGTGTGTGTGTGTACCTGCGATGGTTAAGGTATCGGCGGACAGGCCGTGTGTGTGTGTGTGTGTGTGTGTGTGTGTGTGTGTGTGTGTGTGTGTACCTGCGATGGTTAAGGTATCGGCGGACAGGCCGTGTGTGTGTGTGTGTGTGTGTGTGTGTGTGTGTGTGTGTGTGTGTGTGTGTGTGTACCTGCGATGGTTAAGGTATCGGCGGACAGGCCGTGTGTGTGTGTGTGTGTGTGTGTGTGTGTGTGTGTGTGTGTGTGTGTGTGTACCTGCGATGGTTAAGGTATCGGCGGACAGGCCGTGTGTGTGTGTGTGTGTGTGTGTGTGTGTGTGTGTGTGTGTGTGTGTGTGTGTGTGTGTACCTGCGATGGTTAAGGTATCGGCGGACAGGCCGTGTGTGTGTGTGTGTGTGTGTGTGTGTGTGTGTGTGTGTACCTGCGATGGTTAAGGTATCGGCGGACAGGCCGTGCTGACTCAGACTGGAGGTTTCGGAGTCGATGTGGAACGTGGTCAGACTGGAGTGATCCTGTTCGTCTACTGGGTGTGCTGGGACACACACACTCTCCTGCTCCACACACCCCACTGCACACACATCAGAGGCATAGCTAAAATCTACACACACACACACACACACACACACACACACACACACACACACACATCATCTCATCAGACATCCCAATCTATAAGTACGGCTATAACAGCCTCCACAAGGAGTGTGTCTGTGGGAATTTGGGCCCATTTAGTAAAAAAAAGGACTGGTGATGTTGAAGGACAAGGCCAAACTACACTACATCTTCCATCCATATCTAAAGAGGCCAGCAAAGGGCCTTCCCCGAACTGTTGTCACAAAGATGCAGTTGAATTGATTTCAGAGTGGTGTCCACATACTTTCCGCCACGTGTGTGTGTGTGTGTGCACTTACTTTCAAATTTGCCGTCATACTGGAAGGCATTGAAGGAATCCGATTGGCTGTCGGAACTGATGATGTCACTCCCGCTGGCGCTGGCGGGCGACGTCCACTCGGACGGTACGCCCGGGTCATCGGCGGGGCGAGTGGAGCTGGGGCGCGTCAGGGCGTCCGGGAAATCTTTGGGAATCTCCAAACTACCAGGACTGCTGCCACGCCTCGTCGTTCCCTGGAGAGAGGGGAGTCTGATTTCATCAAGGGTCCCAAATACACTTACACTTGGACATACTCAGTTCCCATACTCAGAAGCAACAGCGCCCCCTGCTGGCTGGGTGAGGTATCTGCAGGAGTGGTGGAGGAGTACAGAGAGTGTAGTGTGTTCCTCTGTACGTGTTACAGCCTTCTGAACTCGTCATGGTGTCAGTGCAAAGAGGAACTGGCTATGTCAAAACTGTTCATACAAAAAAAAGGCAGACTGACCGAGGTTCCTCTGGCGCGGAGCCGCTCCTGTATAAACTCGTCCATCATGTCACTGACGTTCGGGTTGCTGCTCTCAGCGTCACTCAAGACTGGACGCATCTTCTGCGGCAGATCATCCTTACTGGCTACAATCATAAACAACACAAATAATCATCACCTACAGATCATCCATCCATCATCCATCCATCATCCATCCATCCATCCATCCATCATCCATCCATCCATCCATCCATCCATCCATCCATCCATCCATCCATCCATCCATCCATCCATCCAACATCCATCATCCATCCATCATCCATCCATCATCATCCATCCATCATCCATCCATCATCCATCCATCCATCATCCACTCATCAATCATCCATCCATCCATCATTCATCCATGAACACAGCCATGACCAGACTGATGCCCAGCAGTACAGAGCCCCAGGTTACTCCCACCATGCTCCCTGATCTGGTTAGTGTTTCTGTAGATTCAGTCTGAGAGCAGTGAGTGTGTTAGAGAGCCTCGTCCCACCAAGCAAAGTATCTACAGGAACATCATGCTACAACCGAACGTCATTCCAGAAAATAATAAACTGTTAAAAAGGGTTAAATAATAAAGCTGTTCCTAGTGCTCGGGGACTCCTCCGAACCACAGCGAGAGTGATGTCAGAACTGTGAATTCCACCCTCAGTTGGGACGCTGCGGAGGTGAACGTGAGGTCATCTGTCTGTAAGATGAGACCGAGTTATGCAGCAGGACGGAGATCTGAAATCCATCAAACATCGCTCTGGAGCTTCGGGAATTCTCCGCACGTCCTCGAGCGTAAACGGCTGCCATCCAACCAGAGCTTGAGAGGATCTGCCATGAGGAGCGGGATAAACTGCCTCAATCCAGCGGTGAAAAGCTTGTAGAGACGAAAATAATTACCCCCTCGTACTTCCGGTTTTCTTTGATCTTGGAACGTACAGGGTGACCTGCTGACCAGCCGGCGTTTTAGTGCCGATGCATCCAAAAAAAAAATCACGTTAAAAGTTTCGGATTCTGGCACCGTGTGGCATAAAAAACTGGACAGGTGATATTTCTGGATCATTTAGTGTAGCTGACGATGGAAGAGCGCTGAAGTCACACCGCGTCTGTACTAGCGAGTAAGTGCTGCCCTCTAGTGGCACAAACCAGACACTTCGACAGGTCCTGCTCGTAGAAGAAAGAAAGGGATTGTGGGAAATATAGGGAAGGTTGAGAGGGAGATGAAGGTCACATGCAGCATCCAAGGGGGACAGAGGGGCGGCACAGATCAAACGATACGCCCCGAAAAGCCGCAGGAGGAGGAAGAGGAGGAGGAGGAGGGGTAGCGCCGACCAGCCGTCTTTTAAAAAAGAGAAAACTCAATTCAGCCAAAAAACAGAGGGAGGAGCAATAGAGTTCATGCCGATTGGTCGGTTCGGTCGCACCGGAGACCCTCACCTGGAGCTCTCCTCCCGAAATATCCGATAATATGCGAGTACAGGTCCTTCAGGTGCGCGTCCGAGGCGGCGCTCTTGCCGTGACCCTGTCTGGGTTTGGACAGCGCGTGAGCCACCGATTTATAAACGCCGCCTAAGAGCGCGCCCTGCTGGCGGGAGCGCGGCCCGTCCCCCTCCTCGGAGCCCTCTCTGAGCTTGGAGCCCGGCGCCGCCCCGGGGTGCGAGTTGGCGCTGAAGTGTCCGAGCCGCCGGAGACGACTCTTCCAGTGCGCCTCCTTGGGGTCCAGCGGGTTCAGGAAGTGCACCGACTCTGTGGAGGGACGGAAAGAGACGTGGACGCCGCTCCCGGGGCGCTTCTTCGTTCGGGAGGGGCGGAGCCCGGCCGGCGAGGCGGAGTCGGCCTCGGTCTGACGCTCGGTCGCGTCTCGTCTACGTAACGGCTTCTGATTGGACGGTTCCTCGGACTGGCACTGCTCTAAACACTCGTAGAAGCTTTGATCGTTCGGGTCAGGCTCAGGCTCCTCCTCTTTTTCAGCCAAAACTCCGCCCCGGATTCCTTCCGAGACAGGCTCCGCCCCCTCCAGGGCGAGATCGCTGTCTTCAAGTCCGGCGTCGGAGAACAGAGTAGGCGTGGCCTCTAGAAAGGTCCAGTCGGGGACAAACAGGGGCTGAGGTTCGGGCGTCCGGCACAGGTGGTCGTAGATGCCGCCGGCCGCGTCCAGAGAGCGGGCGGGGCTGTGGGAGGGGCAGGGGGTGGGGTCAGTGTGAGAAGGTGTGTCAGAAACAGGAAGTGCACCTTTCACTAGAGGCTCCATGATGTCGGAGGCGCTGCTGCTGCGCGGGAGGGGCGCCTGGTCCGCCTCGGCCGAGACGCAGAAGACCTCGCTGGCCGGGCTCTCCTCGCTCTGGGACGAGTGGCGCGCACGGGGGGCGCGGAGGGACGGTGGGGGGTCCTCCATGTCTGTACACACACACACACACAAAGAACACAGACACACACACAAGTGAACAACAGGGGGCGCCAGTGAATTTACACGTAACATGCGGTCATGTGCAAAAGTTTGTGCACCCTTACAAACTTGCACGCTCCCATTCACCTGTGCTGAATCCATGCACACACACACACACACACACACACACACATCCATGCACGGGCACACACACACACACACACACACATCCATGCACGGGCACACACACACACACACACACACACACACATCCATGCACGGGCACACACACACACACACACACATCCATGCACGGGCACACACACACACACACACACACACATCCATGCACGGGCACACACACACACACACACACACATCCATGCACGGGCACACACACACACACACACACACACACACACACACACACACACACACATCCATGCACGGGCACACACACACACACACACACACATCCATGCACGGGCACACACACACACACACACATCCATGCACTGACACACTGACACACACACACACACACACACACACACACACATACATACATCCATGCACATACACACACACACACACATACACACACACACACACACATCCATGCACTGACACACTGACACACACACACACACACACATACATCCATGCACATACACACACACACATACACACACACACACACACACACATCCATGCACATACACACACACACACACACACACACACACACACACACACACACACATACATCCATGCACATACACACACACACACACACACACACACACACACACATACATCCATGCACATACACACACACACATACACACACACACACACACACACACACATCCATGCACATACACACACACACACACACACACACACATACATACATCCATGCACATACACACACACACATACATCCATGCACATACACACACACACACACACACACACACACACACACATACATCCATGCACATACACACACACACATACATCCATGCACATACACACACACACACACACACACACACACACACACACACACATACATACATCCATGCACATACACACACACACATACATCCATGCACATACACACACACACACACACACACACACACACATACATCCATGCACATACACACACACACATCCATGCACTGACACACTGACACACACACACACACACACACACACACACATACATCCATCCATGCACATACACACACACACACACACATACACACACACACACACACACACACACACACACACACACACACACATCCATGCACTGACACACTGACACACACACACACACACACACACACACATCCATGCACGGGCACACACACACACACACACACATCCATGCACTGACACACTGACACACTGACACACACACACACACACACACACACACACACACACACACACACACACACACACATACATCCATCCATGCACATACACACACACACACACACACACACACACACACACACACACATCCATGCACTGACACACTGACACACACACACACACACACATACATCCATGCACATACACACACACACATACATCCATGCACATACACACACACACACACACACACACACACACATCCATGCACATACACACACACACACACACACACACACACACACACACACACACACATACATCCATGCACATACACACACACACACACACACACACACACACACATACATCCATGCACATACACACACACACATACACACACACACACACACACACACACATCCATGCACATACACACACACACACACACACACACACATACATACATCCATGCACATACACACACACACATACATCCATGCACATACACACACACACACACACACACACACACACATACATACATCCATGCACATACACACACACACATACATCCATGCACATACACACACACACACACACACACACACACACACACACACACACACATACATACATCCATGCACATACACACACACACATACATCCATGCACATACACACACACACACACACACACACACACACACATACATACATCCATGCACATACACACACACACATCCATGCACTGACACACTGACACACACACACACACACACACACACACACATACATCCATCCATGCACATACACACACACACACACACATACACACACACACACACACACACACACACATCCATGCACTGACACACTGACACACACACACACACACACACACATCCATGCACGGGCACACACACACACACACACACATCCATGCACTGACACACTGACACACTGACACACACACACACACACACACACACACACACACACACACATACATCCATCCATGCACATACACACACACACACACACACACACACACACACACACACACACACACATCCATGCACTGACACACTGACACACACACACACACACACATACATCCATGCACATACAGTGTATCACAAAAGTGAGTACACCCCTCACATTTCTGCAGATATTTAAGTATATCTTTTCATGGGACAACACTGACAAAATGACACTTTGACACAATGAAAAGTAGTCTGTGTGCAGCTTATATAACAGTGTAAATTTATTCTTCCCTCAAAATAACTCAATATACAGCCATTAATGTCTAAACCACAGGCAACAAAAGTGAGTACACCCTTAAGAGACTACACCCCTAAATGTCCAAATTGAGCACTGCTTGTCATTTTCCCTCCAAAATGTCATGTCACCCGTTAGTGTTACTAGGTCTCAGGTGTGCATAGGGAGCAGGTGTGTTCAATTTAGTAGTACAGCTCTCACACTCTCTCATACTGGTCACTGAAAGTTCCAACATGGCACCTCATGGCAAAGAACTCTCTGAGGATCTTAAAAGACGAATTGTTGCGCTACATGAAGATGGCCAAGGCTACAAGAAGATTGCCAACACCCTGAAACTGAGCTGCAGCACAGTGGCCAAGATCATCCAGCGTTTTAAAAGAGCAGGGTCCACTCAGAACAGACCTCGCGTTGGTCGTCCAAAGAAGCTGAGTGCACGTGCTCAGCGTCACATCCAACTGCTGTGTTTGAAAGATAGGCGCAGGAGTGCTGTCAGCATTGCTGCAGAGATTGAAAAGGTGGGGGGTCAGCCTGTCAGTGCTCAGACCATACGCCGCACACTACATCAAATTGGTCTGCATGGCTGTCACCCCAGAAGGAAGCCTCTTCTGAAGTCTCTACACAAGAAAGCCCGCAAACAGTTTGCTGAAGACATGTCAACAAAGGACATGGATTACTGGAACCATGTCCTATGGTCTGATGAGACCAAGATTAATTTGTTTGGTTCAGATGGTCTCAAGCATGTGTGGCGGCAATCAGGTGAGGAGTACAAAGATAAGTGTGTCATGCCTACAGTCAAGCATGGTGGTGGGAATGCCATGGTCTGGGGCTGCATGAGTGCAGCAGGTGTTGGGGAGTTACATTTCATTGAGGGACACATGAACTCCAATATGTACTGTGAAATACTGAAGCAGAGCATGATCCCCTCCCTCCGGAAACTGGGTCGCAGGGCAGTGTTCCAGCATGATAATGACCCCAAACACACCTCTAAGACAACCACTGCTTTATTGAAGAGGCTGAGGGTAAAGGTGATGGACTGGCCAAGCATGTCTCCAGACCTAAACCCAATAGAACATATTTGGGGCATCCTCAAGCGGAAGGTGGAGGAGCACAAAGTCTCGAATATCCGCCAGCTCCGTGATGTCGTCATGGAGGAGTGGAAAAGCATTCCAGTGGCAACCTGTGAAGCTCTGGTAAACTCCATGCCCAGGAGAGTTAAGGCAGTTCTGGGAAATAATGGTGGCCACACAAAATATTGACACTTCAGGAACTTTCACTAAGGGGTGTACTCACTTTTGTTGCCGGTGGTTTAGACATTAATGGCTGTATATTGAGTTATTTTGAGGGAAGAATAAATTTACACTGTTATATAAGCTGCACACAGACTACTTTTCATTGTGTCAAAGTGTCATTTTGTCAGTGTTGTCCCATGAAAAGATATACTTAAATATCTGCAGAAATGTGAGGGGTGTACTCACTTTTGTGATACACTGTACACACACACACATACACACACACACACACACACATCCATGCACATACACACACACACACACACACACACACACACACACACACACACACACACACACACACACACACACATACATCCATGCACATACACACACACACATACATCCATGCACATACACACACACACACACACACACACACACACACACACACACATACATCCATGCACATACACACACACACATACACACACACACACACACACACACATCCATGCACATACACACACACACACACACACACACACACGCACATACACACACACACATACACACACACACACACACACACACATCCATGCACATACACACACACACACACACACACACACACATACATACATCCATGCACATACACACACACACATACATCCATGCACATACACACACACACACACACACACACACACATACATACATCCATGCACATACACACACACACATACATCCATGCACATACACACACACACACACACACACACACACACACACACACACACACACACACACACACACACACACACATACATCCATGCACATACACACACACACATACATCCATGCACATACACACACACACACACACACACACACACACACACACACACATACATACATCCATGCACATACACACACACACATACATCCATGCACATACACACACACACACACACACACACACACACACACACACACATACATACATCCATGCACATACACACACACACATACATCCATGCACATACACACACACACACACACACACACACACACACACACACACACACACACATACATACAGTGTATCACAAAAGTGAGTACACCCCTCACATTTCTGCAAATATTTCATTATATCTTTTCATGGGACAACACTATAGACATGAAACTTGGATATAACTTAGAGTAGTCAGTGTACAACTTGTATAACAGTGTAGATTTACTGTCTTCTGAAAATAACTCAACACACAGCCATTAATGTCTAAAGAGCTGGCAACATAAGTGAGTACACCCCACAGTGAACATGTCCAAATTGTGCCCAAATGTGTCGTTGTCCCTCCCTGGTGTCATGTGTCAAGGTCCCAGGTGTAAATGGGGTGCAGGGCTGTTAAATTTGGTGTTTTGGGTACAATTCTCTCATACTGGCCACTGGATATTCAACATGGCACCTCATGGCAAAGAACTCTCTGAGGATGTGAGAAATAGAATTGTTGCTCTCCACAAAGATGGCCTGGGCTATAAGAAGATTGCTAACACCCTGAAACTGAACTACAGCATGGTGGCCAAGGTCATACAGCGGTTTTCCAGGACAGGTTCCACTCGGAACAGGCTTCGCCAGGGTCGACCAAAGAAGTTGAGTCCACGTGTTCGGCGTCATATCCAGAGGTTGGCTTTAAAAAATAGACACATGAGTGCTGCCAGCATTGCTGCAGAGGTTGAAGACGTGGGAGGTCAGCCTGTCAGTGCTCAGACCATACGCCGCACACTGCATCAACTCGGTCTGCATGGTCGTCATCCCAGAAGGAAGCTGACGCACAAGAAAGCCCGCAAACAGTTTGCTGAAGACAAGCAGTCCAAGAACATGGATTACTGGAATGCCCTGTGGTCTGACGAGACCAAGATAAACTTGTTTGGCTCAGATGGTGTCCAGCATGTGTGGCGGCGCCCTGGTGAGAAGTACCGAGACAACTGTATCTTGCCTACAGTCAAGCATGGTGGTGGTAGCATCATGGTCTTGGGCTGCATGAGTGTTGCTGGCACTGGGGAGCTGCAGTTCATTGAGGGAAACATGAATTCCAACATGTACTGTGACATTCTGAAACAGAGCATGATCCCCTCCCTTCGAAAACTGGCCCTCATGGCAGTTTTCCAACAGAATAACGACCCCAAACACAACCTCCAAGATGACAACTGCCTTGCTGAGGAAGCTGAAGGTAAAGGTGATGGACTAAACCCAATTGAGAACCTGTGGCGCATCCTCAAGTGGAAGGTGGAGGAGTTCAAGGTGTCTAACATCCACCAGCTCCGTGATGTCATCATGGAGGAGTGGAAGAGGATTCCAGTAGCAACCTGTGCAGCTCTGGTGAATTCCATGCCCAGGAGGGTTAAGGCAGTGCTGGATAATAATGGTGGTCACACAAAATATTGACACTTTGGGCACAATTTGGACATGTTCACTGTGGGGTGTACTCACTTATGTTGCCAGCCATTTAGACATTAGTGGCTGTGTGTTGAGTTATTTTCAGAAGACAGTAAATCTACACTGCTATACAAGTTGTACACTGACTACTCTAACTTATATCCAAGTTTCATGTCTATAGTGTTGTCCCATGAAAAGATATAATGAAATATTTGCAGAAATGTGAGGGGTGTACTCACTTTTGTGATACACTGTACATCCATGCACATACACACACACACATACATCCATGCACATACACACACACACACACACACACACACACACACACACATACATCCATGCACATACACACACACACATACATCCATGCACATACACACACACACACACACACACACACACATACATACATCCATGCACTGACACATACACACACACACACAACCAGTGTTCCAAGTTACAAGGGGGTCAAATAATTTTGGTGAAACCAGGTTCGGCCAAAAGTATGTGGACTCCCCCTAACCTGAACCCTATTACACTCCCCTGGGATGAATCGGAACATCTTTTGCTTCCGATTCTCCACCACGCTACCACACACACACACACACACACACGCGCGCGCACACACGGGCGTGGCATTCAGGCGCGTCGGTGGAGTCCGGCTGTACCTGACAGCTCGTCAGCGAGGGGGGCGAGGACGGAATCAGGAAGGAGAGGTTGCACGGGGTGGATTAGCACAGGCGCGCTTTTAGCGCTGCGGATAAACGCCGCCGATAACAGACTGTCGCCCGTCGAGCGGCTACGCAAGGCTACAAGACAGCACAGAGAACAGAAGAGAGAGGAAGGAAGAGGAAATGACATCACAACCATCAGAAAGATCAGAGAGAGAGAGAGACGCAGCACGACGGAGAGAGGAACGATACAGAGAGAGAGAGAGAGAGAGAGAGAGAAGTGAAGGAAAGCATTAAAAGACTTCAGAAGATGTGCCCGTGGTGCTGATGTGCCCGTTTCCCTTCGTCTGCCCGCCTGCCCACCGCTCTGTGAAAATGAACTGGACACAGGTAACCACAGCATCGTACGCCCGGTGTAACCGATCTCCACTCACCGACGGTTTTCTGCCGGACGATGCTCCTGGCCTTCTCGATCCCCGGAGATCCGGCGGTGGTGGCGCTGCGCTGGCGCATGGCTACGGCCTGGCCGGGCGGGTCGCGACTCCACCCCTTAGAGAAGGAACGATCCACCACCATTTTCTGCCCCTCGTGTGCGCCGCCTGCAGGTGGAGACACACACACACACACACACACACACACACACACACACAGGTACATGAGGTGAACTACAGCGCCCCCCTGCAGGACTGACCCGAGTCCTAATGCGCGAGTGTTTTACCCTTGCCCTTGTGCTTCTTCTGCTTCTGCTCACTGAGCTTATCGAGGGGCAGCTCGTTCAGGTCCAGGCTGTAGAGGTTGCGTGCCAGCACTTTGGTCAGGGTCTCCATGGTGAGTGACCACTCGGTGACCAGCTCCTCCCAGCAGGTGAGAGAGGAGAGAACCGAGAGCAGCTCGTCCCACAGATCCCGAGATATGAAGACGTTCAGGTTCCCTTTGATCCAAGCCACGATCAGAGTCTGAGGAGAGAGAGAGAGAGAAGTTATAACGATGGTACTTGTACAAGGGCGGAGGTGTGTAGTTACAGTGTAGCTGCAGTGTAGCTACGTAACAGTGTAGTTGTATAATTGTGAAGTTATATTCTGGTATGGTTTTATATTGGTGTAGTCATCCAACAGTATAATTGTTTAATGCTGTAGTTATTCTATAACAGTATAATTGTATAATAGTGTAGTTATGTAACAGTGTAGTTGTATGATGGCGTTATTACTTAATGATTAAATTGTATAATTGTGTAGTTACATAGCAGGGTAGTTGTGTAGCGGTGTAGTTTTGTAACGTTGTAGTTATGCAAAAGTGTAGATGTCTAACGATGTAGTTGTTTAACGGTGTTGTTATATAAAAGTGTAGTTATGTAGTGTAGTTGTATAGCAGTGGTTATGTAACAATGTAGTTATGTAACAGTGTAGTGGTATAACACTGTAGTTATGTAACAGTGTAGTGGTATAACAATGTAGTTATGTAACAGTGTAGTGACATAGAGGTGTAGTTACAAAACGGTGTAGCGGTATAACAGTGTAGTTTTATTATGGAGTATTTGTGTATGATGACCTGGAAAATGGCTCCTGCTAATCGTCCTGACAGGGTGCTACTCTTCTTCCCCTGAGGCATGATGGAGGGGGGTCTCTTCATCACACACTCCGTCACCCTCAGCAGCACTAACAGGATCTGCTCCCTGATACCATCACACACACACACACACACGTTCACTGATGCTGTGTACAGTGATTGGTTTGGAACACAGCCCCTGTACACACATGCACATTACAGCACAGCGCCTCTGTCCACTACACTTCAGCGCAGTGCTAGTCTGAGACGGTAGCGCTGCGGTACCTACCATGTTTTCTGGTCCATGTTCTGGTGCATGACCAGGCTGCGGTAGATGTTCAGAACACGCTTGCACATGTCGATGTGCTCCTCCAGCAGCGGCTTCAGCTCATTGGCCGGCTCCAGCAGGAAGACGTTGGCAGAGTGGGTGATGAAGACCTGAAAAACGAACACGGTGGTGGACAAAATAACGGAAACACTACATGATGACAGGTGTGATCACATCTGTACAGGTGAGCACGATCAGCACCAACACGAGGCAACTAACAATAAATATCAACCTGTAGTGTAGACTGAAGTCCAGCATGTACACAGTACTCCAACATCTCAGAGTTCTTCAGCCCTCGCTCCTACACACACACACACACACACACACACACACACACACACACACACACACACACAATTAAAAATGACCGTGACCCACAGTAAAGACAAACGAACGATCAAATCAGGTGATGGAGTTCTGACAGGAACCTCGTGGTGGTT
>NC_086000.1:220000-375000 GCF_030014385.1 Trichomycterus rosablanca | reverse complement strand
CCTGGGATCAAACAGGCGAAAATCCACAGCTGCTCTCTTAGAGCGTTCCACTGCAGAGCCTGCAACCATAACAGGAACAGGCGGACGCCCTCCCTGCGGATCTACACACACACACACACACACACACACACACACACACACACACACACACACACACACAATAGAAGATAATGAATGGAATGATTAGGACTGAGGAAGCTCTTAGTGAGTGAGAGATGAACGGAGGCTGATACACTCCGCACCAGAGCACAAAACTATTACTGTGTGTGTGTGTGTGTGTGTGTGTGTGTGTGTGTGTGTGTGTGTGTGTGTGTGCAGTGGTACCTTCAGTGAGTTCCCAGTGTGCAGCAGTTTCTTCAGTATGAGACCTAAACAACATACACAAGAAATCATTAACACACACACACACACACACACACACACACACACAGGTGTATAGAGGGAGTGTAAGAGCTCTCGGGCAGATCTGGGTGAGACTCAGACCCAGACCCTTGGCTTTCTCTGTGTTTCTCTGGGTGATCTGTGTATCACACTGACACTCACTTTAGTTCAGGTGAAAAGGAGAGATCACCGGTCTCAGCTGAGATTACATTATAGACTCTTCCAGAATGATCCGGGATGATCCGGAATGATGAGGTGTGTGTGTGTGTGTGTGTGTGTGTGTGTGTGTGTGTGTGTGTGTGTGTGTGTGTGTCAGTGATGATGATGTTACCGATGCTGTGGAACTGCCATCTCTCCTGTATTCGCTCTGGCAACAACTGCAGAATTTTCTACCAGAGAAATCACAACATATCAGACTGTTAATAATCTGTATCCTGCTTTCATATACACCAGATATTCAAAAATATGTGGACACCCGTCCTACTTTTCAATTAAGGTGTTATTTACCTCGAATATGAAGAGAATGGAGTCGAGCTCTTCTCTCTGTGATTTGTGGCCTATAGGAGACGAGACAGAGATTCAGTAAATAAATAAATTAAATATAAAGTAAATAAATAAAATTAATAACTAAAATAAATAAATAAATTAAAAATACATCAATTAAAAATATAAAATTATTAAATGAAAATATACATAAATAAATATTAAAACAAATGCATAAACAAAGAAGACAAATAAATAAATACATAAAATAAATGAATAAAAATAAATAAATATAAAAAATACATAAATAATTAAAAAATAAAACAAATGCATAAATTAAGTAAATAAGTAAAATAAAATACAGAAAACCAAAATACATAAAGTAAATAAATAACATAAATGAACACATGAATAAAGTAAATAAATAAAATAAAATACTTACACATATAAATAAAAAATATTTTTAAGTAAATAAATCAATCCATAAATAAAAAATAAAAATAAGTAAGTAAATAAAATGAATTAAAATAAATATAATAATATATAAAAGGTAAATTAAAAAAAATACACAAAATACAAACAAATGCGTAAATAAAGTAAATAAATAATATGCATACATAAATAAAGTAAATAAAGTAAATTAAATACATGCATGAATAAATGAATAAAATAAATTAAGTAAATAATTAGGGCTGTCAAACGATTAAATTTTTTAATCGCGATTAATCTCAGAATTTCATATAGTTAATCGCGATTAATCGCATTAAAAAAAATCTGTGTAAATGTTATAGAAAACAAGGATTTTTAAGTGAAATGTTACAATTAAAATGGTGAACACATTTTATGCTAAATGTACTTATGTTAAAAACTGCTGGGACAAGAGAAAACTGTAAGGGAGTTTATTCACTCACATATTAGGCAGTAAATGTCAGATTGTAGGTTAGAATTTCTCCATCAGCAAACATTGTAGATCAGCGGTGCTTTAGGTGGGATAAGGCGTAGTTATTGTATCAGACTTTTCTGTGGTTGTATCGTGACGATGGTTTGATGGACGTTTCTACACGAAGTGAGTGTGTTTTGACCCTTTGGGGCTTCCATAGTTCATGAACTAACGTGCTCGACTCAGCTTTCCGGTATTCGGTACAGAAGAAGAAGTTAATTAAGTGTAATAAAGTGTTCTGCTCCCGACAACTTGTGAATATAGCGTGTATTTATTTCTTTATTATGCAAGTGCATCACTACCACGATCGGTTACATTATGTTAACAAACCGCAAATGAAAAACGGTGGCAAGTCCGACATTAAAACGTTTGTTCTACCAGTCAAGTCTCAACATGAACTAGAATTTGCGTTAATGGCACTAATTTTTTTAATCGCGTTAAATTGAGGTCGCGTTAACTTCGACAGCCCTATAAATAATTGAGTAAATCATCTTTATTCTGAATAAACTGTGATAAAATGATCTGATGGCAGGCATCGGTGTGTCACTCAGTCTGACAGTAAATCTCACCTTTCTGTTTCAGGTTCGCCTCGATGATCACGAAGTTCTCGAAGAAGACGTAATAGATGTGTGAATAGTTCTGATCGAAGAAGCGCTTCAGCTCGGCCGCTTCAGCATTTTCTGTTAGAGAGGAAACACAAACATGCAAATCAAAATAAATCCTTATAAATAATAAATAATAAAAATCACAGAGTAAATATAGAAGCGCTGCCGGGATCCTTTTACCCGCTGAGATGGGTTCACAGGGCGCTCGGGTGGTGCCGACCTGGCCAGGCATCCACACAGACACGATCGGTCATGTTTGAAAGACGGAAAGGTCTGACAGCATTGGGATTGGGAATTGGAAATGACTAAACTGGGAGATAAAGGGGAAAATGATTTGTTTGCTCTGGTAATACGTGAAGGATTGAGAAACGCAGGCTCGATGGATCTGCTGCTGTTGTAAGAGTGACGGCGGCAGAATCCGGTTTAAGCGCATTAATCAGATTAGATCCAGATAAACGCCGGTGTTACGGAGAATTCAGTTCCCCCTGTTTCCCCTTTAACGCGCATGTGCAAAAATCATGACGTTTTTTTCAGTCGCTTCGTTGAGCGTCGGTTTATTTGGAATATGTGTTTATAGCGGTATGTTCTTTTCACATTTCATGTTGTATGTTAGGTAGTTTGTGATTAAATACATACTTTAAAGTATTGAATGAACTACTGTCAGAGGTTTTATTGCTCCACCGCAAGTCAGAGGTTTTCACACTGCTGTCTTCAGCCTTGCTGTCAATCAACTAGAATTAACGTGTCAGATTTTTTTGTAAATAAATCCTAATACAGGACATGCTCTTATTCACACACTAGTTTAAGGTTATTCATCTCAGCTGCACTACCATTTACTTTCAAGAATAGTTTCATTCATGGTGATCTCTCGTTCATTTAAACTTCACAAACTGCATCCATGTGATTTTCAAATTAACAAACAGTATGTAGAACAAGTTTAACCTATAGATCAGTCCATTATACTAACAACACAGGGGGGAACACATTTACCTGGAGACCTGGAAAAAATGGTTCCCCACATGTATATCACTGTGTGTGTAATTATAAAACATTACAGTGATGCTGGTGATGTATTTAACTGTTGTCATTATGTAGAACAAGTTTAACCTATAGATCAGTCCATTATACAAACAACACAGGGGGGAACAGATTTACCTGGAGACCATATGGTTCCCCACATGTATATTACTGTGTGATGATTCTTTTTTTTTTTTAATTGCAAACTACAGGCACACACACATTTTAAGAACAAAATATCTGTATTAGAAATTAGTGTTAAACTAAATTATGCATATATTACAATTATGCAAATATATAATAAAGAAATCCACCTCAATGCAAAGTAAAACTTAAATACTTGAAAAACTAACATATTTATAGCTTAATAAATATATATATTTTTTAAACTAAATAAAATAAAATCTGACATGTGCAAATTTATTTGGGGATGGTGCCCTGAGATTGACTAGCATCACATCCATAGTGCACTCCTGCCATACGTCCAGTTTCCCCAGGAACAGTTCTGGATCCTCCACGGCCATGACCAGGATAAAGCAGTTACTAAACAGAAATGAATGATTAATTTACTATCTACTTTTTAAATAAACTAAAAGAGCAACATAAAATAAAATACAGCAACAAGCAAACTTTTTAGAAATAACGTCCCAGTTAACCTTGGTCTAATCTTCAGTACATGCCGGACAATGAAGATCTTCCTCTACTGGTGGGTTGCCAACACATGACTGGTGGTACCAAAGAAATAGTAATAATGCCTTAATTTTATTGGCTTTTTCATTGCACCATGCTATTATATATGTCCTTGACTTTCCCTCTGGGATTAATAAAGTGATCTATCTATTATAGCTACACTTGTAATTGAGAAGTCTAATGTAACCATAAAACTATTGTGTGACTTTTTATTGATCAATTGAAGGACTGTGTGATCATTGAGATTGCCTGTGATGGATGTGACAGATGGTACCACCAGTCATGTGTTGGCAACCCACCAGTAGAGGAAGACCTTCATTGTGCATGTACTGAAGATTAGACCAAGGTTAACTGGGACGTTATTTCTAAAAAGTTTGCTTGTTGCTGTATTTTATTTTATGTTGCTCTTTTAGTTTGTTTAAAAAGTAGATAGTAAATTAATCATTCATTTCTGTTTAGTAACTGCTTTATCCTGGTCAAGGCCGTGGTGGATCCAGAACTGTTCCTGGGAAAACTGGACGTACGGCAGGAGTGCACTATGGATGGGATGCTAGTCAATCTCAGGGCACCATCCCCAAATAAATTTGCACATGTCAGATTTTATTTTATTTAGTTTAAAAAAAAATATTTGTATTGAGCTATAAATATGTTAATTTTTCAAGTACTTAAGTTTTACTTTGCATTGAGGTGGATTTCTTTATTATATATTTGCATAATTGTAATATATGCATAATTTAGTTTAACACTAATTTCTAATACAGATATTTTGTTTGTTTGTGTGCCTGTAGTTTGCAATTAAAAAAAAAAATCATCACACAGTAATATACATGTGGGGAACCATATTCCCCAGGCCTTCAGGTAAATGTGTTTCCCCCTGTGTTATTAGTGTAATGGACTGGTCTATAGGTTAAACTTGTTCTACATAATGACAACAGTTAAATACATCACCAGCATCACTGTAATGTTTTATAATTACACACACAGTGATATACATGTGGGGAACCATTTTTCCCAGGTCTCCAGGTAAATGTGTTCCCCCCTGTGTTATTAGTGTAATGGACTGGCCTATAGGTTAAACTTGTTCTACATACTGTTTGTTAATTTTTAAATCACATGGATGCAGTTTGTGAAGTTTAAATGAACAAGAGAGATCACCATGAATGAAACTATTTTTGAAAGTAAATGGTAGTGCAGCTGAGATGAATAACCTTAAATAATAACAGACTGCTTATTGTCCTGTACGATATAGTTTATTTGTATCTGCACCAAAACTTTATCTTGTGCCACAAAACGAGAAGAAACAAACTAGTGTGTGAATAAGAGCATGTCCTGTATTAGGATTTATTTACAAAAAAATCTGACACGTTAATTCTAGTTGATTGACAGCAAGGCTGAAGACAGCAGTGTGAAAACCTCTGACTTGCGGTGGAGCAATAAAACCTCTGACAGTAGTTCACTCAATACTTTAAAGTATGTATTTAATCACAAACTACCTAACATACAACATGAAATTTATAAAGAACATACCGCTATAAACACATATTCCAAATAAACCGACGCTCAACGAAGCGACTGAAAAAAAGTCATGATTTTTGCACATGCGCGTTAAAGGGGAAACAGGGGGAACTGAATTCTCCGTAACACCTGTTCTGATCATTCATCTGCAGGGCTGTCTGTGGTTGTTTATGATTAGTGCTGCTGAGAAGAGAGATCGGATCCACATCTGAGGGTTTCTGAGGGTTTCTTCTGTCTGTGAGCAGAAGATATTTCAGGTCTGATAAGCAAACTCAGCCCTGATGTTCTGAAATATCGCTGATTTTATCCGTCGCAGCGAATCAGAGCGGCAGAAATAAAATCGGTTCCGTTATAAAAAGCATCCTGATTGGTCGGGGAGATTCAATACAGCGAGTATCGATCACACTGAAGGTGAAGGAGCTTCCTAAAGTCCTCAGGAACAAGTGGAAACTTCACTGAACCACTAATATTGGCCCGTAAGGAGCAGCACACAACCTGCTCTCAGCAGGATGACCTGAAAGCAGCAGGAACAACAGTTACACAGAAAACAATCAGCAGTGACCTGCAGCATCCGTCTCCGTTACTACAGCCCACGCCGAACAGTAGTTGCCATGGCTGACATCCATTAGGAAACCACACACCCAAACAAACTCCCACAATCCTTTGTGCTTGTCCGCTTTCCTGCTTTTGTCTCACAGGAAGCACTTAACAGTCCCACCCAAACCTCAAATCCCTGCAGTGACTCGCCTACTACTCATCTACAGTCCAGTTACTGCTGCACATTTTACTGCTTTTTACCCATGAGGCTCACATTTTTTGTGACCCCCACCCCAAACCCAAACCCAAACCCAAACCCAGTGGGCCTTAACTGCACCCCAAACACCCACAAAAGGGGGTTCAATCAGAATTCCAAATATCTAAATCATTTGTTTCTGATATGCAAACCCACCTCCGACATGTCTCGAAATCTGACGCTTGGCAACAGTGACACCTACAGGCCAGGAAAGGCGCTGACACACGCGTACAGAAGAGAACGTACGGCCTCTTAATTCCTCCTCACGGTTATTAAGTACAGCTGATCACTTCTTGGTGTCCATATAAATAAGGATAGTTTGTCTGCACCCCTTAAAGCGCACGTGGAACAGTGGTCTCCTGCCAGGGTTCAGAATGAAAACACAAACCGCCACCAAAAACATCTGGAACAAGAGCGACACTGTCCACAGTCAAGTGAGCTTTACATCATCACAGAAGTGCAAGAACAGACACCTTAATGCTGGATCACAGTCCATCTTGCACCACATCCTGTACAGCTATAAAGATTTCAAGCTTGCTCGACTGTGGACAGTGACACCTGCGATCCTCAAGGCTTTTGGATGTGACGTCTGACCTCCTGATGATCATTCAGTCACAGAAACTGATCAGCTGCAAAAATCCCTGTCCTAAACTGGTACATGTAAGGAACGCTGAGATGTGTTAGGTCATGAATATATCAGTATATATATATTGCTGTATCGACGATAATACCGCTGAGCTCTGATAATCGGTCTGATCCTGATGTTTCTCTCTCCAGCTGCATCAGATGCATGTAAATGTGGATTTCTCTGTAATAAAGACTCACCTATGATGATTCGGAGGTGTTTGAGTCTGGTCAGCACGTCTTTCTTGGGATCCAGAAATTTCTGGGTGGATTTCCTCACATCTCCATGAGCTTTCTTGGAGAACATGCTGAATTCCACCTGAGATTGACTCCTCAGCACAGCGATAAATCTCTGTCCCGACTCACTGTTTCCTCACTGCTTTATCATTAAATTCTCAGTTTAGGAGACATAACGATTCATTAGAGCTAAATCATGAATATAATATAATATAATACAGAAGAAAGCGGTCCATTATCCCGGAATATGTATAGAAATGTACAGAAGAAGTCTGACTATGCTAAGCTCAGCTAGGCTAACGCACAGCTCAGTGATTAGAACTGAACTAAACATGGCGCAGCTCAACCCAGCAAAACAACTGAATCGATCACAGAGCAATTCAACCGCGTCCCGGGATGAATTGGAACCTCGTCCTGGTTTATCACATAATTGTCTCGGACCCACCGCGACCATGAAGAAAGCAGCTAAAGTTAAATGGAAAGAATGAATCACTAATGATGTAAACAAATGACAAAGAGAAAAATAAATAAATAAAATAAATAAATAATAATAATAATAATACATAAAACAATAAATAAATAAAATTCTAAATAATAATAATAAATAATATCAGTAAATAATAATAATAAATAAAATAATAAATACTAACAATAAATAATAATAATAAATAAAATAATAATAATAAATAATAATAACAATAAATAATAATAATAATAAATAAAATAATAAATAATAATAACAATAAATAAAATAATAATAAATAAAATAATAAATAATAATAATAACAATAAATAAAATAATAAATAAATAAAATAATAATAATAATTAATACATTTAAATTGGCAAGAAAAACTCAACCTGTCCTAACTAAAATTGAATAAATAAATAAGTAAACAACACAGCCCACCACCGCTGGGATCCAGGGTTCTGCCAGAATCTTACTGGGATCTCAGTGGTGCTGCCGACCCGCCGGGCACCTACACAGACATGTTAGGCTATGTCTAAGGGTGATGGATGATTGTTAGATGCATTGTAAGTGCTGGTCCCAAGCGTGGGTACAATAAGGAAGGTCACATCAGGACAGGCATGGAGCAAAAGATCCACTATGGTGACGCCAATATACAAGAGCAGCCACAAGACAAACAAACTCAATAAATAAATGAATAAATTACGTACTTAAAAGATAAATAAATACAACAATAAATAAAAATAACCTCCAAATAAAACAATAAAGTCCTGACTAAACTTTATAAGTAAATAAGTAAACAACATAGTGCTCAGGTGGTGCAGCGGTCTGTTATGCTAGTCCACCACCGCTTGGATCCAGGGTTAGGGTTCGAATCTCAGTGGTGCTGCCGGCCCACCGGGCATCTACACAGACACGATTAGCTATATCTAAGGGTGATGGATGATTGTTAGGTGCACTTGTCAGTGCACTTTCAGTGCTGGTACCAAACCCGGATACAATAATGAAGGTTACACCAGGACAGGCATGGAGCGAAATATCTACTGTGGTGACAAATTTAATAAATAAAGTAATAAATTATGTACTTAAAACATAAATAAATACATTAATAAATAAACTACATACATAAATACTTTTACTAACAAACCCTACTGTTTTAAATACAATACAACAAATATAAATGCTTTATATTTTATTTATTACAATAGGAAATTTAAA
Organism: Trichomycterus rosablanca; assembly: GCF_030014385.1. Classification (NCBI taxonomy): domain Eukaryota; kingdom Metazoa; phylum Chordata; class Actinopteri; order Siluriformes; family Trichomycteridae; genus Trichomycterus; species Trichomycterus rosablanca. Next base: position 366,030 of record NC_086000.1, on the reverse strand, counting down.
TAACAAAAAGCAAACCAGAAACTTTAAAATTAATAATATATATTACTTAAATGGATTAAAAAAAGCTACTGAACTACTGAGAAAAAAACATCAGCAAGAAATAAGAGCAGCCACATTTATTCCAAAATGCACTACTACATTTACAGCATTTAGCAAACGCTTTTATTCAAAGCGACTTACAATTAGGACAGTTTTGAGCAAATGAGGGTTAAGGGCCTTGCTCAGGGGCCCAACAGTGGCAGTGGTGAGGCTCGAACTGGCAACCTTATGATTACTAGTCCTGTATCTTAACCAATGATCTACCACTACTGAACTTCTTTTTACAATAAAACCAAAAACAGTGATTAACGGAGGGTCAAACATTTTAACATCATCTCATATGAGTTGCTACAGCAATTAGACGCAGAAAGAGGCAGGAGGAATGTAAACCAACAAGCTGCTCCTGCAGGTAAAGACATTCCTTCAGATGAGCAGTCAACAGTGACATAAACCTGGAAAGTAAAATACATCAAAGAGAAAGAAAAGCAAATAAATGAATTAATAAAGACAGAAAAACTAATACAAATACACAACAGCGAGCAAGATTTGCTGTGTTTACATGATTTTTTACATGAACATTTAGCTTCGTTTATTACGTGTAAACACGGCGAGCTGATCCTGAGTTGTAGTTCTTTTAAATCGGTTCTGAACTACTCAGAACGAGCAGCACACGTGCAAAAAACTACAATTCCCAGCATGCAACAGTCCGCGCCAGTACAGCCGCTAGCCGTTCAGCTAGCCTCTGTGAGTAATATAAGGAGCAGTGGATGTTCGCGTGTAGCGGTTTCAGCTCCTGATCGCTCCAATTCCACATGATTTGAGCTTATTAGAATTCGGTTCGTGTATCAGGATCCATGTGGAGTTTGTAGGTGTGAGTATAACCGGTGTATTTGAATCCAGATCTGAATAAAGCGGTTAGATTTGTGTATCTATGCTAATGCTAACAGGCTAACAGTGTAAACATGAGCTGGGATGGAACAATAACACGTTTGCACTGCAGCACTTCAAGGGTTTCATTTCCTGTGACGGAATGATTGGATCACGTTATTTCTAAATAAATCATGAATGTGGGTTATTTCATAAGTTTGAGGTGGGTGTTATTGAACATTTGATGGTTTAAAAATGTATAAACAGCCGGTTAGATGAACGTGGTGGTGCAGAAAGTCCTGAATCTTCTTTATTATGACTTCTCTGTGCCCATATAAACAGGGCTAGTTTGACTGCACAAATACAAGCTACATGGACCAGTGGTCTCTTACCTAGGTCAAGAAGCAAACCCAAATTCTCACTTTATTCTGGAAGACAATTCGTGTCTGGACCAGCCCTATTTATATGGGCACAGAGAAGTCAGCAGCTGTAGTCAATCATAATCAGTAATGAGCAATCGAGAGATCATGCTACTGTGTGGATGCCCGGTCGGTCGATAGCACATTCTCGTGTGGCCTGACGTTCTCCGTGATGTGAACGTGTTTCCAGGTGATCTGTGTGTTTGAGGTGAAGATGCCGGTTCACTCTAAGGAGAAGAAGGAGAACAATCAGGAGGAGATGGAGGTGGATTACGGGGAGCAGGATGGGAGCAGCTCTGAGGAGGAGGAGACCGACACCACGTCCGGATCTGAAGAGGGAGAAAGCTCGGGTAAGGGGCGCTCCACAGCGCTTCTGATCAATACGGTGATGGTTTCTGGTGTGTGTGTGTGTGTGTGTGTGTGTGTGTGTTCGTGTATATGAACGTGTTGGTGTGTACAGAGATGGATGACGAGGACTGTGAGAGGAGGAGACTGGAATGTCTGGACGAGATGACCAACCTGGAGAAACAGTTTACGGATCTGAAGGATCAGTGCGTATCACGTTTGCATTCTCTAAATCCCAGACGGTGCTGTCGACCGGCCGGGTGTCGGGTTAAACGGGTTTGTGTGGTACGTGTGTGTTGCAGGCTGTATAAAGAACGCCTGAATCAGGTGGACGCCAAACTTCAGGAGGTGATATCAGGAAAAGCAGCCGAATACCTGGAGCCTCTGGCTAACCTACAGGAGAACATGCAGATCAGAACTAAAGTCGCTGGTAACCCTCAGAATACTTACTCATTTGTGTAAATAAACATCTAAACAATCATACCTCAGATTTAGCTCAGAAACGGATGATCTTACACTCTAATGGTGACTTTTTTTTAAATGAGACTAGAATGTCAGTTCAAGTCCAGTCCAACTGTTGCTATAATTCTCTCAACCACAGTTCCTATTTGCGTCCGTTTGGAGATTATGGCTCTCGCTGTGGTTCGGTGTAGTCTTACAGCCTTAGAAATGGCTTTGTTATTCTTTCCAGACTGCTGCATGTCGAGATAAACAAACATTTAATTGCTGATTAAGTATTCGGGAGCACATACTTTGTGTACCGCATGCTGATCGATGGTTGTTGTTTGTGCTGTGATGTGTTGCAGGTATTTACAGGGAGCTCTGCTTAGAGTCAGTGAAGCATAAATACGACTGTGAAACTCAGGCAGCGTTTCAGCACTGGGAGGTGAGCACATCTAATCGGCGACGCCCAGCGTTACTGCACAGCACGGTGGTGATAGTCTTACACTCTGGTGCATTACAGGAGGTGGAAGATTACCTCAAAATTCCTGAGTTTCTGATACAGTTGCCTGCTGAATGGTTACTCAGAGGTTAAAGTACTGGACTGGTAATGGAATGGTCATTGGTTTAAGCCCCACGACTGCTAGGTCGACACTGTTGGGCCCTCAGTTTCTAGTTCAGGCACCTGTGCGGATGGGGAGGGGCCACACGGAGCTTAACGTTACGACTCTATAGGAACCCAACACTGGCAGGTGATAAGTAGTGGTCCAGATTGGACACGTGTGGTGATCTGGCTCTAGCTGATCAGATCGGTGGTCGTGCAAGCAGCACTGGGTTCACAATAGGGAACTGGATATGACTAAATGAGGAGATAAATGAGGAGAAAGGCAGAGTTGAGTGGCTGAGTGGAATTTCTGGAGCGGTATGAAGATAAATGTTGACGCTGTAGTTTTTGGGTTGGTTGTAGAGTGAGAAGCTGCTGCTGTTCGATACGGTTCAGACTGAACTGGAGGAGAAGATCAGACGGCTGGAGGAGGATCGACACAGTATAGACATCACCTCAGGTCTGTTCTTCATCATCCATCATCGTCATCAGGGACCGTATTTAGGGAGGTTCCTCGTCGTTTGGCTCGTCCGTGTGTGTTTTAAATCGATGTTAATTCCTGCATGATGTTGTGTCCTGCAGAACTGTGGAACGATGAACTACATTCCAGGAAAAACAAGAAGAAAGATCCGTTCAGCCCGGAGAAGAAGAAAAAGCCTGTGGTGGTGTCAGATATCCTTTATACCATTCATGGAAGCGTATTGTAAGGCAGAGCTGTGAAAAATGGGTCTCAGAGGAAAAATAATAATAATTAAATACACTTGTACGTGAGCGCCCCCTTGTGGAGGCTTTATATTACATATTGTACAGAGAGAGTAAGATGCATCGTTTGTTTAATAAACCCTGGTTTGGGGTATGAATAATCGAGGTAACGGGGTATAATCCTTAACCTGAGGTGCACGCCCCTACATCGTTTACATGCTGCATGATCTGGATATACTGGAGGACTGGACCGCCATCAGGAAGGTAAAACGCATCACTGAGAGAGTTTAGATTACAAATATATAATCTATATACTCAATATATTCTCATTTATTCCTATTTATGATATATTTTCAGGCCATGGCCACTCTGGGACCCCATCGAGTCAAACCTGACGGTAAGTTCTGAACCTGTACGTGCTCTTCCAACCTTTAAATTTGGATACATCCCATTCCCTTAAGCACCCTGGCGCCCCCTGCTGCACACACAAGTGGTTGAGTCTTGCAGAGAGCTTTAGAATGTGCAGAGGAGCACACTACACTCAGTGTATTTCTCCATAACTCCTGATTATACCTCCACCTGCCACTAGGGGTCACTGTTTCATCAGGAAAGTGAAGATTTATCATACAGCTTTGCTGAGGTTCGAACTGGCGTGCTGGGTTGCCGCACCACCCACACATTTTGATGACAGAATGACGGTTTATTGGCTGAAGTGAACATATTTGGAAAAACGTGCCGCATTTAATATTTCATGGTTGTCAAGCTCAATCCCCCAGACGGTTGACCTGTCCGGGCACCCACACAGATGTTAGGTGAGAACAGCACCTCCTGCTGTCTGGTTGAGGTACTGCACAGGTAAATTAGTGTAGAAACACACACATAGGGAATTGGAAATGACTAAATTGGGAGAAAACAGAGGGGAAGCATGAAGGATGTTGAATATTGATCCTGGATTGGATTCGTTCGAAGACGTTAAAGGAGCTGAAACCTAAAGGCCGACCCTGTCGTTGCAGTTCCCACGCCTAAGAGCGAGAAGCACCAGCACAGCGCGCGCTCGGAGGACGGGCGCCTGTTCTACGACGGCGAGTGGTACAGCCGAGGACAGAACATCTGCATCGACAAAAAGGACGAGTATCCTACAAGGTGAGATCATCCGTCCCGTCCTGACTCAGCGGGAACTTAGATGATGTTATTTGACTTTGGATTATGGTCTCCTGATTTCTTGTTACTTCTTCTGTGCCCATATAAATAGGGCTACTTTACCTTCACGAGTGGTCAGACCTGCCCACAGTAAAGCGAGCTTTATGCCACATGGGTTTAGGGGCTGCTGTGCAGGAATGAAGCTCCTCTTTCTGCTTTGCCAGTCAAATTATCCCTAGTTATATGGGCATGGAGAAGTCGCAGAAACAATAAAACTGGCTGAAATGCATGCATGCCGGTCGCTTTTATTCACCAGACAGTGGTGGATTCTTACCGAGAGCTTTACCATGTACAGAGGATCACACTACACTCTGTGTTCCTCCACCACTCCTACTGATACCTCAACCTGCCACTAGAGGCCGCTGTTGCACTTCTGTAATCAGTAAATGCATAGACGTGAGTTGCTGTATAATGTATATATTCTCTCTCTCTCTCTCTCTGCAGTGCCACAATCACCACGATTAACCACGACGAAGTTTGGTTCAAACGCGCCGACGGTACCAAATCCAAACTCTACATCTCGCAGCTGCAGAAAGGAAAATACACCATCAAACACGGCTAACCCGCACCAGCGTCCACCTCAAGCGCCCGCTCCATCGTGCCACGTACATGTACAGCGCCCGACACGCCCGTGTGATATAGCGTTATCTCTCTGAGTATTGATTATTGATCCGGTTGATTATTTGTTTATTTTTTTTACTCATCTGTGACGTGCTGAACGTTTTTTTTTTACATTTCTGCCTCATTTCACGTTGTTTTTTTGTAAATACGCCCCCCCCCCCCCCTCTGTGCCAATATTAAAGATTTCAAACCACAATCGGTGCTGACGGCGGCCTTTTATTTACGATTCAGCCAGTGAGTCGATTGGGGAGTCATTTACTGAATCGTTTATGTTTACACAGGATTCAGAACAGTGGCTGGCTGATGGCTTTTGTGAGTACACAGAGCTGTGAGTCAATTAGTGAATCATTAAACAAATGAGTGGATCAGTAAATGATTCGGTTAGTAATTCTGTGATGTGTAAGCAGTTCATGAATCAGTGAATCGAGTCATGAATCAACAAATCAGTAAAACTCTTGGCCTGGACTAGTAATCAAAAGGTTGCTGGTTAAAGCCCCACCATTGCCAAGTTGGGCCCCAGATCAAGGCCCTTACCTTTAAATCATTTGCCAAAGTCGCTTCCATAAATAAATACGTATAATCAATTAATTACACGGAATGCATTTTCCATGATCAGGGTCACAGTGGGTCCAATATACACAGCACTGAATTATCACAGATTCACTCTGGGAATCTATTCATGAGTCATGAATCAATTCATTACTGAATAAGTCTGATTGGATGGGAGTCATGAGTCAAGTGAATCCACGAGTGAAAGAGTGAATCATTCACTTTATGAATGAGTCAATTTATGAATCTGATCCAGTGAATCATTTATCAATTCTAGAATCATTTAGTGCAAGTGAAACTGTGAATGAGCCAGCTGGGTGAATCAGTGATTCAGAGTTGATTGAAAGAATCAAGTGAGTCGATGAATCGATAATATTTTAATATTAATTAACTTTATACACCGACTGCAGCTTTTATTCTTCATATCAGAATCGATAACGGATCCATGACCTTCATACATTATACTGTATAATAGCCCTCTTACCAATTTAATCATAGCCAGTTCCTCCTCGCCTGCGCTGGCTATCACGCGTCCCCTCTGACACAGACGCGGTCGGCAGGATTTATTTCACCTGCCAGTAACGGAGACGCACAGAGAGCCTCGGTGTATCGTCCATCACTAGTGCAGGCGCCTCCACCAGCCAGCAGAGGGTGCAAAAAAACCACAAACGGTTGTTGCTGGATGACCAAGGGCTCCAGATCTGTATTTATCCAGCGCATGGCACCCAACAGCTCTGATTAGTGATTATTCCAAAACAAATATAAACGTTAACATCGATTCACATTAATACACCCGGTATAGGTGAATAAGCCCCCCCTCCCCCGTCCCAAATAAAATAAACGAGCTCTAAAACATCAGATGCAGACGGAAGGTTCTTTGTAGTGCAGAGTTTGTGTTTGTTTACAACGTGTACGTCGGTAAGCAGTTAAGACGGCGCTCGAGTGCAGGCGCGGCGGTAAAACACGCTAGCTCACCAGTGCCGACATCTCAAACTCACGAGTTCAAATCTCCGTGCGCGATACGGATCTCCGTACGAACCCGCCGATTACAGGTAAAGAAGCGGCCGGTACTGCACACGTGTCGGAGGAGGTGTGTGTTAGTTACAGCCGTCCTCAGTCAGGAGAGGTGAAATGGGATCAGGGAATCGGATATGACTAAATTGGGACGGGAAATGCATTTAAAGCAGATGCTGAGCTTCACCACCTCACTGTCTGTACTCGTACATTAGATTGAGTTAATATTAGTTAAATATGACATTTAAGAATGCTAATGTTTAATTTATGGGCGTTTGGACCAGGCATGTGGGGATACTTCACCTGTCCAATCCTAGATTACAGGTTACAATGTGCTCAAGCTACTGCATCACCACAGGGTTCCTACAGGAACCGAAGCAGAATCAGATGGTTGTATGAGGAAGCGATCGACCACGTCATGCATGCAGCGACCGCTTCTTTTCACCTGCAAGGGGCGGGGCCAGCCACCGTCCCTCCCCTACAGACACGCAGCCAATCGTGTGTCTGTGTAGGCGCCTGACTGACTGATAACACAGCTCGAGATCTCAGCACTGGTAAGCTAGCGTGTTTCACCGCCGCGCCACCCGAGCGCCCTCGGTTCTTGTTCATGCTGCCAGGATGAATCAGCTGGAGTCGGGGCTACCGGCGCATTTCGATTGAAGCTTTTATGTCGGTGGGATTTGGCCTGGTCTGGCATGCGGCAGACGCGTGGTACACGGCATGAGGAGGTTACAGAGGAGTTTAAAACCTGTGCATATGTGTACGAGGAGGTGGGTCTGTCGGTTATAAAGACATGCGCAGATGAAGAGGAGGAGGAGGAGGAGGAGGAGGGTGTGGCGGCGCTTCAGGGCGTGGCCTTCTCCGCCCCGCGTCGGATCTTAGTGGTTCTTTCTCTGTGTTCACCCAGCAGCCGTCAAACAGCAGCTTCCCCTTCAGGTGAATTTCTTCTTAGTGGCTGTGAAGCGCTCCATGTACTGCGGGGGAGAGAGGAACGCCCGGGTTAGGGTGTAAAAATCAGCACTACTGGGTTCCAAACTCCCCCCGGGAGCAACGGTGCACACACAGACGTCAAAACATGGACAAAGGTACTGGGACGCCCCTTACGATTCTTCAATTCGAGTGTTTCAGCCACAACAGTCGCTAATAGGTGTAATAAATCAATCATCTGACTGTGCAGCTACAGTTCAGCCCTGAGCTCAGCCCCGCTCAACAGCTCTGGGATGAACCGGAACACTGACCGATCAATCGGCCCCCAGACATACAAACGCATTAGTCATCTTTTGACTAAATGGGCACAAATTCCCACACACATACACACTCGGAAGAGCAGCTGTTGTTCTAGCTAGGGTTTGTTTTTAAAATGGGACGTCCGACAAGCTCATGGTCAGGCGTCCCAATACTTTTGAGCACTGCTGCTAATAATGAGAAGTGCTGAAACTATCGGGCGCCCGATACAGGTGACGCTATGAAGGAGGAGTATTGAGGTAACGCTTTAACCTGACAGCAGAGGTCGCCGTTGGACGCAGTGACAGAAATAATACATTAATAATAATACTGCCGACTGTGTGTGTTTAGTTCCTCAGCACCGGAACCATGACCAGGGGCCGGTCGTGAGGATTATTCACCTTGTCGTATCCCTCCAGGTCTCGCAGCATCCTCACCTCGAACAGGTTCCCCTCCACGGACAGCAGCGCCACCTTGGAGGCTGTGAGGATGGAGGAGGGGATGGAGGAGAGTTCCAGACAGTTCTCCTCCAGTCTCAGAACCTTCAGTCTGGGGCAGCCAGAAACCTCCGGGGCCACTGTAGAGATCTGAAACACCACAGTAACATTACTGTAGATCTGTGATACCTACACAAACACACAGCCAAAAGTATGTGGACACCTGACCATTAAAGCAGAGCTTAAACAGGACTCTGAAGTACGTCTGCGTATGGGAATTTGTGCCCATTCAGTAGTACGATCAGGAATCTGCAGTAGCTCAGACTAGTAATCAAAGGTTGCAGGTTAAAGCCCCACTGCAGCCAAGTTACCACAGTTGGCCCCTGAGCAAGGCCCCTAATCCTCGATTGATTGAATCGTAGGTCGCTTTGGATAAAAGCGTCTGCTAGATGCTGCAAATGTGAATGTAAATCAGTCGGTGTTCTGGTTCATCCCAGAGCTGTTGAGTGGAGCTGAGGTCAGACAGTGGAACTACAGGACGGTAGGGAATTGGCTATGACCAAAGAAAAAATGGGATTAAAAATCAATAAATAATAATAAAAATGAAGAGATGATAGATGAAAGAAGGTCGTTAGATGTGCCTACTATCAAACATATCATTTAGTCAAAAGTATGTGGACACCTGACCATAAGCTAAGGATTTTGGAGTGTGTCTGTGGAAATTTGTGCCCGTTCGTTTGTAAGGTTGGATGATATCAGTGGCGATGACCCAGCTGAGACTCGAACTGGAATCGATGAGTGCAGTAATGGACGGCGTGTGAAGCCGGACCTGGTTCTGGTTGAGGTTGATCTCGATGGCCTGAAGCTCCGTCACCTCGGCAGGAACGGCCTGGATTCGGTTCCTGGACAGGTCCAGCAGGTCGAGCTGGCGCAGGGCACCGAGGCCGGCGGGAAACTCTCGGAACTGATTCCCCGACAGACTGAGCGTGCGCAGAGCCTTCAGCTGGCTCACAGAGGGGGGAAGATGGTGCAACTGGTTTCCATTTAACACCAGCACCTCCAGCTTCTTCAGTCTCCCCAGTTCAGCAGGTAAACTGCCTGTGAAACACACAATAACATGCCGGGAGGTGGGTTGGCCAATACTATATACTGTATTTGTGCATATGGAGTGGATCAGATTCCTCAGACTGGCACCCACTCAGTTTGTTACTGCTGATGGTCAGACTCTTCAGCTGCTGAAAGTTTCCTATGAAGGCGGGCAGCGCCTCGATCTTGTTGCTGGACAGGTCGGCGGTGCGAAGGTTTCCCGTGAGCCTCTGTAACTCCTCCGGGAACTGAAATCATCAAACACATCATCAGTGAGTCGCTAAACACGTCTTGTACCCTGTGTAGTGCACATGAAACAGACTAGGAGTGAATTTGGCCCCAAACGGTTCATCTGCAGTTCCATATTTAGCATGTGAGTGTAGAACAAACACCACGACCTGACAAATCAATCCTTTACCTCACGTTCAGAGACTTCATCTCCTCTTACCTCCGTAAGCCCTTTTCCAGTCAACTGAAACACTCCAGTTTTTTGTGAGGTCTCTAGGTGAGCTTTGAGAGCGCTGTTCCCCATTTACAGCCGTGTAGGTCACCGCGGCCGCAGTCCTGCTGTACCTGCACCGTCACTGATCCATCAGAAAACACACAAAATAACTACAACTACTCCAAAATTACAGGAGGGATTTAATACTGCAATATTCTAAATAAACAGCCTCGTGGAACAGTGGCACTCATGCTCCAGCAGCTTCTGATTCAAGGCATTAGAGGTTTTTTGTGGTTCCTGGACTATGTATGACCATCCAGACACATTTCCTCTGAGAGTAAGATGACAATTTGGATTTTTTTCCAGAACTTGTCAAGGGACAACTGTTCCACCTATCGGATGCTTTATCCAAAGCGACTTACAATTGTGCCAGTATACAATGCACACGATTGAGACCTAAGGGCCTTGCTCAGGAGCCCAACAGTGGCAGCTAAACCTTAAACACTGAGCTGCCACTGTTCCATATAGTGCATAGTTAGGTGCAGCCAAACCAGCCCTATTTATCTGGACACAGAAAAGTCAGTCAGAGGTTGGAGGTCATGCAAGTTAAATGACATTATGGAATCATCTAGGTTGGTGTCTGTATATTTTGACCCAGCAGTTGGATAGAAACGCAATATAAATGTACGTGCAGAAATCATACATACATAAATATTTGGGGATTTGTAGGTTGAACAGAAATAAATGAAATTTGTAACAGAATGAAGTTTATTGACATTAATCTGCGTCTGTACTACACGAGCTAGTTTACACAGAAGCACTAACATTGGATGTAACCCGAATAGCTCTGCGCTATCTACGCAGGTGCCCTATAAAGGGTGTAAAATAATGACGCATGCGCCCTATTCAGTGCACTTGATGCCCAAAACAGTGCAATTTGAGATACAGCCTTTCTAACTAACATCAATCTTTTTGACACGCGATATTACCTATTAGTTTAAAACACTTTATATACAATTATGAAATGAAAATGAAATAAAAGTTCCTAATATTTAAGAAAACAAAACTATAGTTAATTATTAAGCAAGTGACTGTTAATTCGAGTTAGCCTGCTAAGCTAACCGACTGTTGAAGCAAAGTAAATAAAAGAGCGGGTTATAAAGAGAACATATTAATTATTAAAAATTAAGAAATTATTCATTAATACCTGAAGTAAAGAAAATTAATCCGAGTTGTAAACAGAAGGTTGTCCTGAATGCTAGCTTGCTAACTGACTAAAACGCCTTCTGTTTACACACCCGTATTAAGAATGAAATCCCGCCTCCTTTACACCGATTGGCTAATGATTCTAAAATCCGGTGACGTTAAAGTGATTGTGTATGATTGACAGATAATAGTCCAATCACAAAACAGTACCGGAAAACGGGTAGAAAAAAAGCGTTTAGAGCGTATACTACTGAGAGATGTATGTAAACCAATGATCCACCAGGCGGCGCTGCAAATTAAACTGAATTAAAGTAGCAGCATTCAGAACAAATACTTTTAAATAGGTTTATTTGATGATTTATAAATACATAAATTAATTATAACATTTAGTTAATTTTGTAATCAATAATAATGTGAAACGAAACTTTCAGAAGAAACTAAAACTAATAGTGTGGACAGGATCATTATGAGTAGCTTTAGTGTACATTAGTACCACCTGGTGGTCAAATTGATGAACTGCAGCTTTTACTTTTAAAGTCCGCTGGACGCCAAAGTTATGTGGACACACCAAGACTTGGTGAATGCCTTGCTGTTATACCACAATGAGTCAAATTTGTCAGAAATGCATAATGCTAATGGAGTAAGAAGAAGAAACTGAACTGCAACCAGCACCAAAACCTGATCCATGTTAAATTGTGAAGCATGATGGAGGGTGCATTATGGTTTACTGCTTTGCTGCATTAAGCACCAATTTATAAAAGGGAATCAAACACTCACACGTTTATTTATTTAAGATTGTTTCGATGTTGCATTATAATTGTAAACACAAACTCTTTCAAAATTATAATTGTTATTATAAGTTATATCATAATTATTATTAATCTTTATTTCTTGTTATTACTATTGATTATTATGTTATAACAACATTAAAGAAGAACAGTAATAATAATTTTAATAATCTGCTTTTTCTTGCCACCACAGGTAAAGTGAGTGAAATAAATATTTAGTCTGGAATTAAATTGAAATTCTTTATTGTTGTTGCAGATTTGATCACATTAAATACAATAATAACATTAATAAGGATACAAAGATTTTAAAATAAATATGATGTACAGATCATGATTCTCAGTGATCTCAGTTTCATTTCTGAAGCTTCACGTGGAGGCCTGAGCCCACGCACACGCGCAGCCCACGGCGACCCTCCGTACGGACACGTGGAAGCAGGTTCGGTTCTGCCGGTCGGGGACCAGGACCAGGATGTGTCTGTAGATGGGGACTGAGTTCAGCTCTCTCTGCTGGTAGCTGCTGGAACTGCTGCAGTACTGCTGCTGACACTCGGCTTCAAAAATCACCCGCGGGATTCTGTTACTGTTCTGATGAGAACTGAGAGAACACAACAGAACAAAACAGAACACAACAGAACAAAACACAGCAGAACAGAACACAACAGAACAGGACAGAACAGGACAGAAAGCGGTGTCATGTTATTCAGTCATTTATTATGATTCATTCACTTCTAATCCTTAATTATTATTATATATCATTATTATTATATATTGTATCATTATTATTATATATCATTATTATTATTATATATCATTAGTATATGTTATTATTATTATATTATTATATATCATTATTATATGGACACTGTGTTTGAGTGACTCACATCCAGTTCCAGGAGGACAGCGAGCGGTTGTTGATGTTGCCGTTGCCGCTCGTCCTCTCTGAACCCGAATGGAAGTTTTGGGAGAATTTGACGCCGCAGATTCTCGTCTCTCCTGATTCAGCGTTTATGATCCTGAACATCAGGAGTCCACAGCACAGAACCACCTGCAGGAACCAACAATCACGGTTAGATGAAGGAGCTGGTGAAGCTCACGGGTTCAGACGGTCGGGTTCAGTGAGGAGCCACGCCACGGAATTCAAGACGTCGAGGGAGTCGTTTACGTTTCTCTGTATGGAAGCTGCTCAGATCCTCATTCTGAAGACCAGACTCCTGCACGTCCTTCTGGAAGATCTCCTCATCTCACCATCGGACCAATCAGACTGATTCAGAAAGCACTCGCACACTTGGGTTTTAATCTACGTCGTCCCACTGCTTCATAAAACAATAACGCCTGCCAACCAAGCCCAAACGGAGCAGGTCGTGACCATCAGGACTCGAGGACGAGAAGCATCAAGGTTCTTCTCAAAGTTCTGCTGCTGCCTTCAAACAAAGACTCACAAACCTCAAGCCTACCCCAAAATAAATCATTTAATCTATAACATTAATAAACGTCCTGTCCTGTTCTTTATGGAACTTCAACAGGATTTCAGGAGGAACCGTCGCCTGTTTGAACTTGAACCGTTTTCTGAGGAAAACACAGATGGATTCTGGGTACCGACGTCTGAACGTGAACCTACAAACGTTCTCTGATTTACTGAGTGAAACAAAATTCACATTTTCACATCAGTTCCAAAATGAAACAGCAGCGAATGAGAACCAGAACCAGAACCTGAACCAGAACCAGAAGTAAAGTTCTCGTTACTCACCAGTCGTGGGGAGCTCATGGCGTCTCAGCGGCGTCTCCACACTGACTGAAGGTTCCACCGGCGCCACATTTATAAGCGAGTTACCCGGCTACGTTCAGCTGATGGAGCTGATAAAGCTTCTCATCTCTGTCCTGGATTCACTTATCAGATCAGATCAGAAATCAGGGGGATTTTTTAGCTCCAGATTTGGGTCTCGGCTCGGATGGACCAGTGAGAGGAAGCTGTGGTGTCACTGGACCTCAATTCTTCTCACGGACTTCAATCAAACCAAGAGAGGAAGGAAATGATGAAGGTTCTGTCTCCATGAGGAGATCAGGTGAGATTTTACATCTGAGTGTACGGGACGAGTGTGGGGCGCTGAGTTTAAGACATTTTTTTAAATGGAGGAACATCAGACCCCAAAGAGAAGAACATCAGACCCCAAAAAGGGAGGAACATCAGACCTCCAAAACGGAGGAACATTAGACCCCAAAACGGAGGAACATTAGACCCCAAAACGGAGGAACATCAGACCCCAAAACGGAGGAACATCAGACCCCAAAACGGAGGAACATTAGACCCCAAAACGGAGGAACATCAGACCCCAAAACGGAGGAACATCAGACCCCAAAACGGAGGAACATTAGACCCCAAAACGGAGGAACATTAGACCCCAAAACGGAGGAACATTAGACCCCAAAACGGAGGAACATCAGACCCCAAAGAGAAGAACATTAGACCCCAAAACGGAGGAACATCAGACCCCAAAACGGAGGAACATTAGACCCCAAAACGGAGGAACATCAGACCCCAAAACGGAGGAACATCAGACCCCAAAAAGGGAGGAACATCAGACCTCCAAAACAGAGGAACATCAGACCCCAAAACGGAGGAACATCAGACCCCAAAAATGGAGGAACATCAGACCTCCAAAACAGAGGAACATCAGACCCCAAAACAGAGGAACATCAGACCCCAAAACGGAGGAAAATCAGACCCCAAAACGGAGGAAAATCAGACCCCAAAACGGAGGAACATCAGACCCCAAAGGGACGAACATCAGACCTCCAAAAAGGAGGAACATCAGACCCCAAAAAGGGAGGAACATCAGACCTCCAAAACAGAGGAACATCAGACCCCAAAACGGAGGAAAATCAGACCCCAAAACGGAGGAACATCAGACCCCAAAGGGACGAACATCAGACCTCCAAAAAGGAGGAACATCAGACCCCAAAGGGACAAACATCAGACCTCCAAAACGGAGGAACATCGGACCCCAAAAAGGAGGAACATCAGACCCCAAAGGGAGGAACATCAGACCCCAAAAAAGAGGAACATCAGACCCCAAAGGGACGAACAGCAGACCTCCAAAACGGAGGAACATCAGACCCCAAAGGGAGGAACATCAGACCTCCAAAACGGAGGAACATCAGACCCCCAAACGGAGGAACATCAGACCCCAAAGGGAGGAACATCAGACCCCAAAAAAGAGGAACATCAGACCCCAAAGGGACGAACATCAGACCCCAAAAAAGAGGAACATCAGACCCCAAAGGGACGAACATCAGACCCCAAAGGGAGGAACATCAGACCCCAAAGGGACGAACATCAGACCCCAAAGGGAGGAACATCAGACCTCCAAAACGGAGGAACATCAGACCCCAAAACGGAGGAACATCAGACCCCAAAGGGAGGAACATCAGACCCCCAAAAAGAGGAACATCAGACCCCAAAGGGACGAACATCAGACCTCCAAAACGGAGGAACATCAGACCCCAAAAAAGAGGAACATCAGACCCCAAAGGGACGAACATCAGACCCCAAAAAAGAGGAACATCAGACCCCAAAGGGACGAACATCAGACCTCCAAAACGGAGGAACATCAGACCCCAAAGGGACGAACATCAGACCTCCAAAACGGAGGAACATCAGACCTCCAAAACGGAGGAACATCAGACCTCCAAAACGGAGGAACATCAGACCCCAAAGGGAGGAACAGAAATCGTGGCGCCAATGCTAGCATTTCACACGCTCCTGAAAACCGCTAAGTATCTGAAGATGCTTCCGTTATGGAAGCGCTAGCGTTAGCATTAGATCCAGGCCGCTGATACGATCAGAAACGAACGAACTTTACTAAAAACTTTAGTAGCGACTTTACTGTCCTATTTTTTTTACACCCACGCGAAACGCTCTCAGTGAAGCTTTGTTGATGATGTGAACGTTTTAAGACGTTGGACTCAAAATCCGAGGGTCTCTGAGCAGCGGTGCCGATCAGCCAGCGGGGGGCGTCACTGCTGCAATCATGAGGAGAGTATAGCTCCGCCGGAGGGGATTCCTCATGACTGCAGTTACGCCCTCTGCTAGCTGATCGACGCCGCTGCACAGAGACGGGGGGTAATGAGGGTCGCTGTGACTCTCCATGCGCAATACGGATCTCCGTATGAAACCGTTCTCAGTCTCAGGTCTGGAGATGCTGAATTTGCATGCATGTGGAACTGCAGACTGTGTGTTATGTGTGTGTGTGTTATATGTGTGTGTGTGGTGTGTGTGATGTGGTGTGCTGCTGCTACCCTCAGTTTCACATTTCTGATCTCACTTTGACTCAGACCGCCGTTTGAGAAGGTGATCAGCACTTCTGTGGCCTCATTTCTGAACCCGCCGTGTCTCTGTGCCCCCGTGTGTTTGTTTGTTTGTTTGTTTGTTTGTTTACTAGGGTCACCAGGTTTACAGACAGACCAGTCTAGCACCTGCACTGGTTTTCCACTCTAGAGGGAAGCATTCGTCGCTCCAAAATGTGTCCCAATTCCTGCATTTCAGGTCTGCAACACATTCCAAAAACAGTTGGGACGGTAAAGCATTTACCACTTTGTAATGTTGTCGTTTCTTTTCACCACTTAAAAGAGGTTTTGGCACCGAGGAGAGCGAGTGATTTAGTGTTTCAGCTTTTATTTTGTCTCGTTCTTCCTGCAAACACGTCTTAAGATGTGCAGCAGTACGGGGGGTTGTCGTCGTTTCAAAATCCTCCACACGTTCTCTATTGGGGACAGATCAGGACTGCAGGCAGGCCAGTCCAGCACCTGTACCCTCTTCTTCCTCAGCTACGCCTTTGTAATGTGTGCAGCAGGTGGTTTTGCATCGTCTGATCCTCTGATCATCTTTACTCATCAGAGACTCTCAGCCTTTCCTGGTGCTGCTTTTGTACCAAACCATGATCACACTCACCTGTTTACATCACCTGTTTAACATCACATCATTATTTAGTGTTTTTACCTCATTACTAGCACTAAATCTCCCCCGTCCCAACTTTTTTTGAAATGTGTTGCAGGTCTGAAATGCAGGAATGGATGTTTATTAATAAATGAAATAAAGTTGAGCAGATAAAAGATAAAATATCTCAGCTTCATCTTGTCTGAAATCTAATCAAAGTCAATATAAGAAACTCTGTGTTTTTATTATATGCATTTACCATACTGTCCCAACTTTTTCTGATTTGGGGTTGTAATAATTGTAATCATTTATTTTTTTCTGATGAATCCCAGTTCTCTGGGCTCTGCATGCTAGTGAAAGTGCTGACGCTGTAGCGCTGCAGACTCGGTGTTCTGTCGGTTAAATTTGGGTCACACAGAAAAAGCCCCGCTTTGTGGATGCTGGGTGACGATCAGAGTCGTGTGTCAGGCCGTGACCATTCCTGGAAGTTTTGAAACTCACTGTGGGTGAGTGGAAAAAAACCTAAAACATCAATCAGAAGTGATCAAAGAGCGGTGAGTGATTAACCACCGGGGTGGAACAGTTGTCATCCCCAGGGTTTAAAGAGTAATAAAGCTTTTATGTGTGGAAGGTGTTTGAGCTCCGTGTGTTACCGTCTTTGGTTAGAATGCAGGTCAGCGACATTCTGAATAAATTTCTTTCCTTGACTTCTCTGTGCCCGTATAATCAGGCTAGTATGATTAAACCCAGCAAAAAAGAACACAGAACTGTGGCCTCATTTTGCAAAAGTAAAAAACCCACAGCTGACCTTCCAATTCATCCTAAAACTGTTCAGTGGGGTTTATTTCAGGACTCATACTCACCAAATTAGATCTTTTGCGGCTATAACAGGCTCCGCTCTTTCATTATTTCATCAGAGCAGCCTTCAGGTGACCTCAACACTCTAATATTGTTCATTATTGGACAGTCTGAGGTCTGCAGGAGCGGAATCATTTACTGTTTTAATAAATCAGTAAAATTAATGATGCACCTTAATCATTCTGTTCGTCTGATAGATGAAGTCCAAAATATGGCCCAAATAATTTAATAGTTTTAATAATTGTACAAAATATTATTATTATTATTATTATTATTATTATTATTATTATTATTATTATTATCATTATTATTATATTTATTATATTTATTATCTTACACATTATTATATTTATTATTATTATCATTATTATTATTATATTTATTATTATTATATTCATTATTATTATTATTATATTTATTATTATTATCTTACACATTATATTTTTTATTATTATTATATGTATTATTGTTTATTATTATTATTATTATTATATTTATTGTTATATTTATTATTATTATTATTATTATTATTATTATTATTATACACATTATATTTATTACTATATTTACTTTCAGCGTTGTGGTGCCAGTGTGAGGAGGAATTTGTGCCCCGTGCAGGAAGTGAGACCTTAAACACGGTTTGGTTTGGTAAGTTTGGTAAGTTTGGTGTGGAGTTGCACAGGGCCGTGACCTCAGACCCACTAAACAGCTCTGAGATGAATAGGAACGTTTACTGTGAGTCCGGCCTTCTAGTCCAACATTAGTGTCAGACCTTACAAACAGCCCTGAATTCCTATACACACACTCCAAAATCACACGGGCCCCCAAAACACTGCAGCTGGTTTAAACATACTTCTGACCATACAGTTTACTATTCATACCAACGTATACAATGAATAAAATATCTGATCAATGAAATGCCCCCTCAGGTGTGTGTTACCCACAGTTCATCTGTTCTAATCAGATATAAATAAAGATGAATTCAGCTCCCGCCGGCAGATTAAACGTTGTAATGATCTGATCCTCTTCTAGATCTTTCTTACATCATTGATTCACATCTTGTCCATAATTTTCCTGGTGACGTCGGCATGTGTGACGAGTTTTCCGACTCCAGCAGCGTTAATAATGAGATGGAGAGAAACTGAAGAAATGGAAAAGCGTGGCGGGGCGGATGTGACACGGTTCGATGTGAACGAGGTCAGAGGCATTAATGCAGAGTAAGAACGATAATACACTCATCTACAGAAACGGGCACACACACACACACACACACACACACACAAACAGATAAAAATCAGAACCAGTAAACCAGTGCCACGTACGCTTGGTAGAAATGAATTCACATTTAACTGTGTTTATACACGTAAGCAAAAAGCATGAGAACATTCAGAATTCAGGGTTTGGGGGGTCACGCTGTGCTCTATGTGTTCCTCCACCGCTCGTATTGCCACCTCAACCAGACAGCAGGGGTCGCCATCGCAGCAGCAGTGAGGGGAAACCGTACACGACCCTCCCTCCCTCAGACGCACCCTGTTCTGTCCGCTGAAGGCCGTTGTAGCCTAGCGGTTAAGGAACTGGACTAATAATCAAAAGGTTACTGGTTCAAGCCCAGAAACTGCCAGGTTGCACACTGTTGGGCCCTTAAGCAAGGCCCCTAACCTTCAGTTGCTTAGATTGTCACACTACTGTAAGTCACTTTGGATAAAAGCATCTGCTAAATGCTGAAAATGTAAATTACTGAATTAAAATGTCGAGTTAATTATTATTATTTTTTATATATTTTTTTATTTCATTATTATTATTTTTTATTATCATGTTTTTTTATATTATATTTTATTATTATTTACATTTTTATATTATCATTTATTATTATTATTTATTATTATTTTTTAAATAATATTTAAATTTTGTATTATTCAAATTTTTTAATTATTGTTATTATTTATAATTTTTTATTACTCAATTTTTTTAAATTATTATTATTTATTATTATTCTAATTTTGTAATTATTATTATTGTTATTTTTTTATTATTATAATTCTTTATTATTATTGATTTTTTAAATTTTTTTAGGGATGTAATCTTAGTGAATTTGGTGAAATAGGTTCCCCCTTGACAGTGCGCTCTCTCCTCCACTTGTGCACCGTAATTTAAGTGCTGATTAAATAAAATAAAATTAAGCAGTATTGGGGTTAAGGAGCAGATTTTGTAGACTCATCAGATCGGTGACGCCTGGCTGGATTTTTTTTTGAGGTCTTATGATTAAAACATGAAAGGAAACCGTGTTCACCAGAGGAAACGCTCAGCACACCCCCACTGCACTCCTGCACCGTCGGCACTATATAAAGCACAAGGCCCTGCAGAGCTGGTACAAACACCAGCGACTGAGACACCATGGCTCTGAACTTCACGCTTCTCACGGTGAGTTTTTATAAAGAATTACAGACACAAACGTCGTGTGGTGGTTTAATGATAGATCGCTCACTAAATGAGCAGCATTTTATAATACTGTGGTTGCAGGGACTCGTTCTGCTTCTTTATTTCATCATTAAACCTGGTTTCTTATTGTTTTGAGGTTGATTTGATATGTTTTAGTGGTCAGTCATGATGTAACAATGAGTCCTGGTGCTATTAAAGGTGCACTGGTCAGAATTTAAGGTGCACTGGTTTATGTGCCAACAGTTTGGGGAAGGCTGTTTCCCTCTCCTTCAGTATGTTCCAAGGTTAATGAGAAACTATACAGAGCCCTGACCTTTAACCTTTTTAGTCTGTTTAAAAGCACTGGGATGATTTGGAATGTTGACTGTGAGCAAGACCTTGTTCGTGACCATCAGCATGGATGCCTGAGCTTACATGTTTTCCTTGGACCAAATACGCATTAGTCCCTACAGGTACACTCCAGAATCTTGTAGAGAGCCTTCCCAAAATAGTCAAGGGTGGTGGTGCCACCATACCAATGCCCACGGTTTTGAACTGAAATGTCTGGATACTTATTAAATTCAGAAATATTCACTCTTATTAATAAATAAACGTCACTCTTCTCATCTCCTCAGGTGCTGTACATGATGGCGACGTGTACGATGGGTGCCCACCTCGCCCCTCCGAAAGCCGCTCATCACAACACCACTCGGGACAAACCTAACAACACGTCTCCATCCTACTACGTGATCCTGGATCCTCAGATCAAAAACCCAGCCCGGGCCGTCCGTCCAATCAACAGCAACTCCATATCGCCATGGAAATACACGTAAGTACCACACATCAGCATCACACATCAGCATCACACGTCCATCATTCACAACCACAGATAGATGATCAATACATCAACATTTTAAACACTCTACACCAGCATCCAGTACCAACTGATGTCCTAATAATTATGATAAATAAAGAAAATAATGTGCAGCTTTTAACATTTTATATGATACTGAATATGCTCATGTCTCTAACGGCAATTTAAATACCACATACAATCATTCCAAAAAAGTTGGGACAGATTGAAATGGTTTGCGAATCCTTTTTGACCAATTTATTATAAACAGTATAAACACACACACACACACACACACACAAAAACACATTCACTTAATAAATCTGCTCTTTTCTTTTTTATAAACTTCGATGGCTGTCACATGCTTCAAAACAGTTGGGACAAAGCAAAGATTTAAAACGGACGATTGTTATGATTGAGCATTGTTTTCTGATTTTAATTGCATGTCCCAACTTTTTCTGGAACAGGGTTTCTAACCAGTTAGCAAACAAAATAAATAAATAAATAATATTTTGCACTTTTACTGAAGAGATTCTTAGTAAAACTTTACCTTAAAGAGTTCTTTATGGATCCTGTAGCCAGTATGTGGGCAACCAACTGAGATCCAGCACTGATGGTAAATAATAATACCTGGCTTGTAGTCGATGTTCCAGTTCATCCCTAAAGTGTTTAATAGGGCTTTATGGACTTCGCATGCTGTAACAGTAAAGGACCTTCACTAAACTGTTGCCACACACTTGAAAGCATATTATTTATTATATATTATGTGTTTTATACATCTGTTAGTAAGGAGTGTGTTTGTGCTATATAGTGTACATGACCTGTTCTGAGCTAGCTAGCTTCATTAAAATAACATTATTTATTCTGTACAAACTCCACATTTACACCAACTATTCAGAACTGACAGAATTACCTGTCATGACTAAATTGATTAATTTTCATTTCAATTTTAAGAACAGAGCATATAGATCTACTTTAGCATCTCCGTTAGCATTACTGTTATTCTTTCC
The DNA here is from genome assembly GCF_030014385.1 of Trichomycterus rosablanca. NCBI lineage: Eukaryota > Metazoa > Chordata > Actinopteri > Siluriformes > Trichomycteridae > Trichomycterus > Trichomycterus rosablanca. The sequence goes on along the minus strand of NC_086000.1, from coordinate 343,974 downwards.
TTATTACTACTAGTAGCTTCCTTGTTTACAACACACACACACACACACACACACTAACTTATTAACTACACACACTGTTAGTTAGTTAGCTTTGTGGCTAACCGATTAGCTCCGCTAGCTGAGTAAGCTAACTAGCGTGATATTTTAGAAATTGCCAGCAGCAAACTCACAATAAAATAAAAGTTTATAAGGTTAATAAAACAACAGGTTTTCATTTATCTAAATTTCACTTATTTTATTATTTTATTAAGTGATTGTGAAGTGAGAGTCAAGCACAGGAACTTTTTAAGGTTCAAGAACCACGAAGGAACCACCTCATGTTAATATATGTGAAGTAAAATAAAGAAATAAATACATAAATAAATACATAAAGAAATACATAAAGAAATAAATTAGTTAGTTAATTAATTAACAAATAAAACAATTCTGATTCTGGCTACTGTTAATCCTCTATTATCCATCCTTCATCTCTAAGCTCTCGACCTTGTACTATTTACTGTTTCTTTAGTTTTTCTCCTGACTCTTCCTCACCACGCTTCCTAATACAAGGATTATAATTATAACATTATAATAATTGTTTTATTGTGTATTTCGTTGCTCTAATTGTGTCGGGAGTGTTGGGAACACTGGATGTGCTGGGGTTTAGCTTTAAAAGAACATCACTGATTATTAAAAATCAGATTAATGATTCATAAATGAATCCATATCTAGGTTGTTGTTGTTTTTCCTGATTTCTTCATCATCTCTCTGTTTGCAGGACGAGTCACGATAAGAACCGCATCCCGGAGGACCTGTCGGAGGCTCAGTGTTTACTGAAGGGCTGTTTGAACAGGACGGGTGAAGAGACCATGGAGGTGGAATCCAGGCTTATCTACAGACAGATCCCGGTCCTGTACCGAGTCTCCGACGTGAAGAACAACATTTACTTCAGAATGGAATTAAAAACCATCGCCGTGGGGTGCACGTGCATCCAGCCGTACGTCCAGCAAGTCTGAGCCTCTGGTGGACGTTTATTTATTATTTATTCATTATTATTATTATTTATTATTATTACACACAATTCTGTTTGTATTTATTAGTTCATGGTGGATTTAACACACAGTGGACGTGTTTGTTAGATCTGTTATTTATTCACTGATGTGTCTGAGAAATAAACATGAATTAAATTATGGTTTGAATTTTACTTTTTTGGGTTTGAAACCAAAGTTACGGAAAAGCATCATCATGATAGATCAGTAAAATCCATCACAGATCTCTGCTCTCTCATCTGTATCTTTAATTTAATGATTTTATGTCTGTTTACTCCATTAAATGCTTTTGGAAACCATCTACAAGCTTCTGGTGGAACTCTGGTCAGATCTTTGATCCACTTTACTTTAATTTTTTTTATTTGGGCACAACCGTTTCCAGGAACTTAATTAAGGGTTGAGGTCTCTCCTTAGGTGTGAAACACTGGCAGGTCCCAATGGTGGGGCTTAAACCAGCAACCTTTCCAGTACAGTCCACATATTCTCAAGGGTTGATGTCTGATGGTTGTTTTGGGTCGTTGTCCTGCTGGAACAGCCAATTACATCCTCCATTAAATATTTGGAGATCTTCATGACATCCACAAGCTCATGTTCAGGTGTCTACATACTTTTGGTCATACAGTGTAAGTTAAATGTTTACACTGTTGGCAATGAGACAGAAATGATGTAAAAATAAATAAGAAGCAGAAATTGAAGCACACGGTCGCTCTTTAATGCTCTTCACTTCTAAAATAGATTAATAATATTAATAATAATTTCTGTACAGCAGATTGAAAAGCCACATCAGAAACCAGCTGATCATGGAGGCGCTGTTCCACACACCAGCGCCGGAGCTCTGGCTTTAATGATAACACACACACACACACACACACACAGGTTTGGCACTGTTGGCTCCTCTGAACAGGTCAGCGATGCTTCAGTCTCAGTCCGTAACGTTTCTCGCGGCGGTTCTGAAGCACCGGAATGAAGATCAGGATTATCAAGAGTCCAGCACTAAACAAGCTTCATCACCTCAGATCCAGAGGTGTGCTGAGAAGGTCAGGAACGTTCAGCACGCACCATGATGGGGCTCCTCAAGGAACCTGTGAGATACACATGATCTGATTAGCAGCAGAAACAGAAACACACACACACACTTAAATATCCACAGATTAAAATCCACGCAGAGACACAATAAAACCACACATACACACACTGAACTGAGGTTAAAACACTTTATCAGGTCGCCCGAGCATCAGAACACACAACAGTAACACCGGGATAAACACACACTACAGTCTGATACACACACAACAGTAACACCGGGATTAACACACACTAGAGTCTGATACACACAATCACAATCACTTCAGCTCTGTAACCATCGAATCATGCACAACTATCACAACCAACAACCAATCAGCTAATGGCTCAGCACAGGGGTGAACAAATTAACATTCAGTTTACTAAAGCTGTAGCTCATCACGGAATCGTATCAAATCCGCAAACAATATATATCATATAAATCAATGTATATCATAAAAGTCATTCAGCTTCACTTCTGTAAGTGCAGCTGTGATCAGGGTTGCCAGATATAACTACACACGTTGCTTTACTAAATACAGTAGTTTTAAAACGTCGTGTATTGTGGCTGATATGCAGGAATATGGGGTGAACATGAAGAAGGGTGTAGAAGAAGACACACCCTGCATGACCTCTGCTTCTATATTGTCATGTAGAATTACTTTAATGTATTGTGAAGAATCAGGAAGGATAATCAGTGACCTGGCAACCACTCCCAGCACCAAAGTGATAGGTCAAACTTCGGATTTTGGTGCGCAGTTATGAATAGAACATAATTCCAAAACTCCAAAGACATTTCCGCTGGGTAACCCTAACCCTAACCAAAGCCCTACAGAACCATGATAACAGGGGGCAGCAGAAGCACATCAACGATTAACACACAGTTCTACAGCCAGTCCGGCTCCAGATGTGCTTTAGTGTTCCTCACCTCCTCGGCATGCTTCTCCTGCAACACACAAACAAAGAGAACATGCTTAATATCACGCTATAGACACAAACACAGACGTTAGCGTGTACAAATGTGATCAGATCCTGAAGCTTGATCCTATAATCCTATAATCCTGAAGCTTACTCCTCTTTAACTTCAACAATGAACCCAATCATACAGCTAAAACAATCCTACAGCGGCTTCAGGGGCCGTCTTAGAGTCTCTAAATGTCCTAAAGTGGACCATCCAGAGCCCAGACTTAAACCTCATCTGATCAGACAGAGCTTTGGGGATCTGCCATGACGACTGGGATAAAATCCAGATGTGCAAAGCATGTAAATGTAAACACTGTTAGAGGATTTTCATTCTATTCCCATTTTACACTTTACAAAATCAGATCTGTTGCATCTTGTTATCACACAACAAGCGAGGGTAAGGGCAAGGGTGAGGATGGGGGCGAGGATGGGGGCGAGGACGAGGGCGAGGATGGGGGCGAGGACGAGGGTGAGGATGGGGGCGAGGACAAGGGTGAGGATGGGGGCGAGGACGAGGGTGAGGATGGGGGCGAGGACGAGGGTGAGGATGGGGGCGAGGGCGAGCATGTGCTTCGTTTAAAACATGCCCAGCCAGCCACCACCTCTTTATGAGCTGTAGATCAACCTGCTGTATTGGGGGATGCTAACTGATCTACCAAAGGTCCAATTGGGGTCACATTGATTCAGTATAGATTAGATTTAGATTAGTGACCTCAACAACACCCGGCCATGAGCTTGTCTGGACATTACTGGAGTCTCCTACAACATTTAGCACCTTTTCCTGAGCTAGCCTATCACACAACTACAGCACCAGGACATTAGCAATAGGACCCACCTTCTCCTGCAGACGTCCCAGCATGGCGGCGATGTGAGCTTTCCTGTTCTCCTTGTTGGTCTCCATTTTCTGTTCCAGTTTCTCTTTGGCCGTCTTGATGAAGTTGTTTTGCTCGTCCAGCGCTTTCTGAGCCACCTCGCGCTCGTGCTCCCTCTTCTCGGCCAAGTGCTTCAGGAGTTCTGCTTCCTGACACTGAGGAACGGCAGAAACACCAAACATCGGCGTCAATCGCTACCCAAAAATCCCAAAAATGTGTTTCCTAAAAACTAAACAAACGTCTTAAATTTGTTCTAATTTTGGAAAGTCACAAAGTCTGGCGCCCTCTTCTGGATGCACGACATCCTCTCCTGCTCCTCGGGTCAGTGGCGGATTCTTACAGAGAGAATGTACAGAGGAACACCCTCCTCTCTCCGAATTCTGTTACACCTCATTCGGCCTTCCCTCCATCAGACACAGCCAATGTATCATTCCAGTGGCACCAGTGAGACTCCAGTGGCACCAGTGAGACTTAAATTTTTTTTGGTTTTGGTTGAAGCCCCAGGACTTACATTTCGCCACTGGTGGCCCCATGAGCCGGGCCCCTAACCTTAATTGTTGGCATTGTAGCCTGTCATGCATTAGGTGTTTACATCACCACTAGTGCTGCAAAGTTTCCTCCACTGCGCCCTCTAGTGGGCAAAATCGGCAACTAGTCTGCTGCGTGGGAAAAGACAGGACTAAACGTGGGCGGGGTCTTCGGCGCTGTGTAAGGACTCGGGAGAAAAATAGAGGATCGTACCAAGTGTGTGTGGAACAGAACTCTGACCTTTCGTCTCTCCTCAGCAGCGTCCAGTTTCTTCTGGATCTCCTCCAGCGAGGGGTCTCTGCGGGGGGGCATGGGGGGATTGAACTCCCTCTGCCCGTCGAACGACGGCGGTCTCAGGATGACCTCGAAGGCCTGACCCGAGGAGCGCTTGTTCAGCTCGATCACCTCCATGTCTTTGATAAGGCACAGGTTCAGATCCACCACACCTACACACAGAGCGGAGAGGAGGAGGTGAACAGAGGAGGAGAGAGGAGGAGATGAAGAAACGAGGACGGCGTGATCACAGAACGCTGCTCCATGACTGAATGATCACATGACTGATCCAGGTCTACAGGTGTTCCTAATAAAGTGCTCAGTGAGTGTTAGTTACCTTGGTGGGATTTCTTGCTGGGCTTCTCTGTAGGCTGTGGTAGGACGCAGGAGCAGAGGAGGGACACCAGGGGAAGCTCCTTCATCTTCTCTCTGTACGCTGTACCGACACACACAGCAGATCCATGTTATTAGATCATTCAGTGTTACCATGACGACCGTGAGCATGAATAATCCGCGGGTACATCAAGAACAAACGGTTCCCAAAACGAGCAGGAAGGACCAGAGCACCAGTGATTTATTACAGAAATAATGTTCTGATCTTTGTGAATTGTGAGGAGGAAGATGGTGGAACCTCCTACCTGTGAGAGTCATCGTTCCTCTGAGGGGGTCTGTACTCAGCCTGAGGAGACATGAAACACATCATCAGCATCATCTTCATCATATCTTCATCTTTATTATCACCATCAACCTCAACATCTTCATCATCATTATTATCATCATCATCATCTTTATTATCATCTTCATCATGTTTTTAAAAACTGACATGATGTCACTAGAAACTGAGATGTCATTATAGAAACAGATGATGTCATGATGTCATTATAGAAACAGATGATGTCATTACAAAAAAGAAATTATGTAATTCAGAAAAACTATATGATGTAATCAGAACCTAGATGATGTCATTACAAACTGATGATGTCATTATATAAATGACCTTGTCAGTTTTTTAGAGTACAGTCAATAGATTTTTTACCACAGTGTGACACCACTAAACACTAATAAACACTACTGTGGCAGAAAGTTGCAGATTCAAGCCCCACCATCACCACCAAGTTGCCAACATTGGGCCCCTGATCAAGGCCCTTAACCTTCAATTGCTTAAATTGTATTCAGTCATAACTGTCATACTAGATACTGCAAATATAAACACTGGTACAGCAGCACTGGTGTTATTGTGGGTATTAATATAAGGACTGATGGCGGTGAGTTCAGACTCTGTTACACAAGGATCAGAAGGCTGCATAGGGTTAAATATTCATCATCATCATCATCATAATAATAATAAAAATATATATTAATAAATATAATAATAATAATAAATATAATAATAATAATAAATATAATATAATAATAGTAATGAATTCTCCTACACTGTTCTGTTCTCTTTCACTGTGCCTCCACATTCACCATCCCACTCGCACCTCATACCCACACACACACACACACACACACACACACACACACACACACACACACACTCACTCACACACACACACACACACACACACTCACTCACACGTCTGCACCAAATACATAAAAGCATCACTATACAGCTGCTAAAATCACATCACCAAACATCTAATCACATTTATCATTTCTGCAGAGGTGGTTCAGCGCTCAAACAACCGATTCTTAAAATAATTCCTAATGATTTACACGACTCACTTCACTTCAGCTGATTATGAACATAATAATGCATTTGTGTGTATAATGCAGAATTTATTTCAACAAAAAATCAATAAAAATAATATCACAGATTTCTGACCTGAACTTCTGATCCTGTACAAACGCACAAATTCTTTCATCTTCTTACTCAGCAGATTATAAATCATTTACATAAATGCTGCACATTTCTGCCCTTTTACTGCATTCAGTGTTTAACTGGTTTATTTAACTGGTTCTGCAGTTCCAGCTCTTGGTCCCCCGTGACGTCATTGTGGGTGATGTCATGCACTGCATGCACATTGTTTACATGCATGGATAGAACCTTCACCAACCTTCAACCTTCGTGCAGCGCTTACTTCAGCTCCAGACCTGCACGCTTTATAACGTGCATGATTATTCAGCTTACATGAACCAGTGTTCCCAGTCCATGAGTGTGTGCGTGTGTGTGTGTGTGTGATAAACCCTTACCTGTATTCGGGGGGTAGGGGAGGACCTGCAGGATGCTCTCTCCTCTCTGAGCTGCTGCTGCTGCTGTGTGATCTGCGCAGCATCAGCACCACTTCTGCTCTTTAAAGCATGACATCACCTCCCTGCTCTCTGATTGGTGGACAGGGATGCAGCTCTCTGATTGGCTGAGGGATGATGGGGGTGTTTAACTCTTTGTTAGTGGAGCTGCAATCATTTACATACCAGCTTGTTCTTACAGAGCTCAAACACTTTAATTTAAATCATCTGAGAGCTAAAAATCTGCACAGGTTCATGTAATAAAGATATAAATTATAAACATATATATCTAATATAAAATATAATGTTAGCATTTTAACTTAGGACAGATCTAGTGGAGGGTGGATCACACATGTACATCACACCATGTATATTATATTTATTTAGCTAATTAATAATAAAAAATATTGAAAACGTTTATTCTTTATTAATTATTATTATTATTTAAATTACTATCATTATTATTTATTTAGTTTTAAAATTATTATTTATTAATATTATTAATTATAATTATTATTGTTATTATTTACATTATTATTATTGAATATATTATTAATGAATTTATTATTATAATTATTATTTAGATTATTATATTTATTGTTATTATTATTATTCAAATTTGTTTTGTTTTGTTATTATTATTAATATTATATTATTATTATATTTATTATTATTATTATTAATATTATTATATTTATTGTTATTTTTATTATTACTTTTTTAATTGAGATTATTTCAAATTTTTTCTGGAATTAATTCATAAGTTTCTGACAAAATCCAACAAAAAGGTGTAATGAATCAACTTTGCAGCAACAGTTTAGGGAAGGCCCTTTTCTGTTCCAGCATGAGGAGAAACCCCAGCGTCCTGCACAGAGCCCTGAGCTCAGCTCCACTCAACAGCTCTGGGATGAACCGGAACACCGACTGAGACTTGTCTTGTGAGAAGCTTTATAGACCGTTTGCTCATGATCGGGTGTCCACATACTTTTGGCAGTATAGTGTAAGACAGCAGTAGTGGTTCATCCTGGTCAGGGTTGCAGTGGTTCCTGCACCACCCAAACACACTGAATGCATGGCAGGGATACAAATAGGAAACCAATGTATGAAAAAGCATCACACAATAGTATGTGTGATTGAAAACAACCAATCCACCTTCTGCATGTGTATGTGCATACACCTATACAGTGTCCACATGTGAGAACATACCAAACTCCTCACAGAGCAGAGACGTGGGTCTGTATTTATGCTGAGCACGGCATTATTTTAGATTAGTGCTAGAACTACAGTAGTGTGGGTGCTGCACAGATAAAGCAGCCTGTATACCCGGGTTCAAACCTCCCACATTCCAGCACGGAGCAGCTCGTGTTTCTTGAGTCCTGCTGGAGGAACCGGTCGAGTCCGGCTGAGTTGGGATCTTAAATGTCAGATCTAAATATACAGAGTGAGGATGTTTCATCCTGATCTTTATTCTACTGAATCATGAGTGTGTGGCACAGTAACGATGCCAACGCATCCTGTACAGTCTGTTTCACTGCCAACCTGCCATCTGCCATGCCCAGGCTCTACCCAGTCTCTGAACCAGTCTCTGCCAAGTGTGATAGCACCACTCACCCATTTCTTTATCTCAGCTTTATTTTATTCTTTTTTTATTTTAACATTTTATTTTCTTAAATGTAAATATTTGTATTTTATTAAAATTATATATTTTGTAAAACGTTAATATAAATTACTTTTATTATAATTGTCATTATATTTACTATTTTATTATTATTATAACTATTATTATTTTATATATATATATATATATATATATTTTATTATTACTATTATTATTATTATTATATTTTTATTATTTTATTATTATTATTATTATATTTTTATCATTTTATTATTTTTATTAATATAATTATTATTTCTATTATTATTATTATATTATTATTATATTTATTATTATTATTTTACTATTACATTATTATTATTATTTTATTTATTATTAGTAGTATTATTAATTATTATATTTATTATTATTATAATATTATTATTATTATAATTATTAATTATTATTATTATTATATTTCTTATTAGTAGTATTATTATTAATGATTATATTTATTATTATTATAATATTATTAATTATTATTATTATTATTATAAACATGTTACGCTGCATTTTAAAGCACACATTAAAATAAAGCAGACCCCCTCCTAAATGCATGGCGGGTGATACTGCGCTCCCCACAGGGGCCACACCCTGGACCATGCTGCGTTCCCTGCAGTGTGCACAGAGGAACCGGTGTTGAGGCTGATGTAACAGGACTGCAGGGATCGCGTCGTTTAGATTGGACCCCGGGGTCACGGCTCTCAGTGGAGCGCACCCTGCAGCACGCTTCACAGAACACCCTGTTCCACACACCTAACACAGGGGGCAGGAGACGAGGAGGAGGAGGACGTGGTGTTCCTTCCTCTGCTGGTGGTGGTGGTGCTCACACATGCGCACACACACACACACACACTCACACACACTCACACACACACGCGCACTCACACACACACACCTCATCGAATATTCTCCTCATGCTGGATGGATGATGTCATGTGGATGAGGTGAGAGGGATGGAGGAGATGAGGATGAGCAGAGGGATGAGAGGGTAACACAATCCCCCCCAAAACCCCCAAACACCACCTCCTGGGGGGGCGAGGGGGGGGGGGTGAGAGAGAGAGAGAAACAATGAGGCTGCAGGGAGAACCGACCTCATCACCACACACTCAGCTGTGATGTCATCATCAGCCAATCAGATGAGGCCACAGTGTGCACACACACACACACACACACACAGTAATGCAGGTGAACCTCTGCAGCAGAGGGAACACATTAAACCTTTCCAGCGGTGTGAAGAAGCTACAAAATCACAAGAGCGTCACTGAAATAAATCAGCCTGAATAAATGAAGCAGCAGGATTCCACCGAACCACAGAGAGAGCATCACGACATCTACAACACTTTAGGGAAGGTCCTTTTCCCCACATGACTGTGCACAAAGCGAGATTATAAAGTCAGATTTGTTGTGTTGGAACCCCAGAGGAACTTTGTGCACGGTAAAATTACCCATGAGCACTTGCAGAACTAATTCACATCCACGGCCTCATTTACTCAGGCACCAATCAGGTCCCAGTGGGCGTGGCAGAACCCGTTACGTAGATATTTAACAGATAAAGACCTGTTTACGGTGGCCACCATGTGGCTCATTTATTGTTCGTCTAATTGTGCACATGGATTTTGTCGCTGTCCGTCCTCTTCCTCTTTTACCTTCAACCAAAAGAATGTGGCACAGCACTAAAACATGCCAGCATGCATGGGTTCGAATCTCAGCTCCGCTACACGTATCCCTAATAACTGCTGCAGTTACACCCTCTGCTGGCTGCTCGATGGCGCTGCATCAGAGGGGGATCGCTGCATGACTCTCCGTGCGCTATACGGGTCTCCGTATGAACCGTATGCAAAGTCGGAGTGAAGGTCTGCAGCTGTACAGTGGAAGAGAAATGCAATTTATTTATTGGATGCAACTAGATCGGGAGAAAAACAGGCAGACATGTCCGTGTGGACGCCTGGCCGGCTGGTAGCACAGCCGATCTTACCCAGGTCCACAATAAAAGAGCTTCAGTTAGTTTGAAGCATCTCAGAAGATCTGAAGCTTGGTTAAGATAATGAATCCCTCATACCGAGCAGAGAAGCGGCGGATGATTCACACGATCGAGTCGTGCTGAATGAGGAGAGAAGAATAAATAAATGTCACGGCATTTTCCTCCTCCGTCTGTCTCGCTCGGCTCGGCCTCCTCCGGTGGGCGGCGGATACATCTCGACAGATTCCCATTCATCTCGGCTCGGCGAGGCCGGGTGTGAAAATATCAGCTCTGGATATCGAGGGACGGGGGCGGAGTGTTCCACTGTTCCACCCGAGTGTGGGGCAGAACTGTTCACACATGAAGAGCACGGAGGGTCACACACACACGCACACTCACTCTCACGCACACTCTCACACACACACACGCACACTCTCACATACACTCACACACACACACTCACACACACAGACACACACTCTCACATACACTCACACACACACACACTTTCACATACACTCACACTCTCACATACAGTCACACACACACACACACAGACACACACACACACGACTCATCACGACGTGCTGAATGAATCCTCTCACACCGGCTGCTCCGTTTCTATAAAAATACTCCTTTATTTATTTATTTATTTATTTATTTATTTATTTAACAATCCAGACATTTCTGAGCTGCGAGCAGAAGCGCCGTCCTGTTAGCGCATCGAAGAGAGATACACTATATAGAAAACTAAAAGTATTCGGACACCCCCTGTAATTCTTAAATGTGTACGTTACAGCAAGAACAGGTGTAATAAATCTATTATCAAGGAAATCACATGCTTCTGATGTCACAGCAACAGTTTAGGGAAGGACCTTTCATGTTCCAGCTTGAGCTCTATAAAGTAAATGCTGTCGTCTTTCGACGGGCACAAATCCCCACAGACACACTCCGAAATCTTCCAGAAGACCAGCCTTAAGATCTCCAGCAGCCAATAATACTCGCTCTGTGTTAACACTGCTTGCTTTTGAAACGGGTGTCCGAATACTTTTGGTCGTGTAGCGTATAAGCTAATAAGCGGGGGCCAGGAGGGTGAGGAGCCACGGTCGGTCCCTCCAGCAGGCGTCACTGAGACTTCATGTTGCGCTCCTGGACGAGTTGCTTCCTCTCGTTCAGGAAGTTCCCGAAGGCCACGCCCTCTTTACTCTCCTCCGTCACTGTGGGGGACAAAGACGACGTTCGTTACAGACGGAACACGGAGCGGAGCCTGTTACGGCCTCAACGTGTATACAGAGAAACACACAGGGAAGAATGACGGGTACTGAGGAGCGTCGGCACGCTCGGGTTAAGGCGCTAAGAGCAACAACGGCTCAGCAGTGATGCACAGATGCACCACCGTCTGAAGGGAGAGGGTGTAAAGCACACCAACACTGGACTCAGGAGCAGTTTGATTCAGGCGAAGGAAAATCATGCACTTCTGATTGTGTAGCAAACAGTTTAGGGAGTGCCCCGTCCATGACGATACTGGACCTAAACCTTATGGAACACCAGTGAGATGAAGCCCAGACCTCACTAATGCTCTTGTGGGCGAATCCCTACAGTCATGTTCCAAATTCCAGCAGTATGTACAGCATTATTTACCCTGGTGATCGATGTCATCCGTGTCGCTGTCCATCTCCTCCTCCTCCTCCTCGTCTGGGTTCCCCCGGGTGAGGATGAGGTCGCTGGGGCCGAGCAGGTCAGGAACCCCTGCAGAGGAACACAAGTGGAACAACGGTGTGAAAAATCCCCACAGTCGTGTTCCGCGCTGCTTTTACGCTTTAATGTGCGTTCAAGGCTGTGGGTATACAATGACTGACTGTAGTCCATGTGGTACTGCGTGTGGGTCTGGTACGACCTGGTACGAGTGCAGCAGGTGCAGCAGTGTTGCTGGGATTATAACAGAGCATGTGTTCTTAATAAAGAGGTCAAATCCCAACAACACTGCTGCACCTGCTACACACACACACACACACACACACACACAGAACGTCGTGCTGCGCAGCAACAGATGCGCTACAGTCAGTAATTGTATACCCACCCACAGGCGTTCCTAATACAGTGCCCGCCGAGCGTACCCGTCTTCACCCCCGTTTCCATGGAAACCTCGCCCATGTCCCTCCGGAGGCGCTCCAGCTGCTCCTGCTGTTTCCTGCTCTGGGCGTCGGCCTGTCGACCAGCATCCCAACATCAAAGGCATCAATCAAGAGTGAATCAAAGCAAACCCAGGTCACATGATCATGGTATAGCTGGGCGTGGCAAGTGCAGGTACTCACCAGCTCACGGTGCAGGCGCTCGTATTCAGGGCGGTACTCCCTACACACACACACACACACACACACACACACACACACACACACACACACACACAGCCATCACACACCGGACGGACAGACACCACCTTTCCTCTCCCAGCGTCCTGCACACAGCTCTGGGATGAACCGGAACACCGACTGAGCATCAGCGCCCAGCCATACTAACACTGTCAGATTTTTAATAGGCACAAATTCCCACAGTCTTGTTAGAAGATCACACAGAGGCTCAAGCTCATGCGTCCAAATACTTTTGGTCACATAGCGTACGTTTCTGTTTCTGTGGGGCAGTGATAGCTCAGCGGTTAAGGTACCGGACTAGTAATCAGAACTTTGCAGGTTCAAGCCCAGCTGCCACCACTGTCGGGCCCCTGAGCAAGGCCCCTAACCCACAATTGCTTGGACTGTACACCGTCACAGTACTGTAAGTCGCTTTGATTAAAGTCCTGGCTCACAAACAAAGTTCCGATTCATCCCAAAGCTGTTTAAGGTCTCGAGGAACAGACAAGGACCTTCCCTAAACTGCTGCCACTAAAAAAGAACCCAAGTTACCTACTGCGAGTGGCTGCCTAAAAAGCACCTGTTCAGGTGTCCACATACTTTTGAAATTAGGTTCTGTGGTACCTCCTCTGTACCATGTGAGTGGGGTCGTGCTACAGGGCATCCTGGTACCATCTCGAACACGGGCGCTCAGCTCAGGCTGGCAGTTTGGTGGAAGTAGTACTCACGTCTCATATTCTTTAGCAGCATCTGCGACCTGAACGAAGAGCTCGTCCAGACCTGAGCCTGTTACTGCGGATACGCCGACGACCTGCACACACACACACACACTGATGAAGCTCGGCAGCATTCCCGTACTGATGCGGTTCCCATGGCAACGTGGCATCACGTACCCGCAGGTTGGTGTAGAACTCGTCCAGGACCAGACTCATGGAGCGGGTGAGGTTACTGACGTACGACGTCTCCTGGTTCAGCGCGTCCTGGAACACCTCGAAGTCCTGCATCCACTCCACCGCGAATCTGTGATCGATTATATCTGTCTGCAGAGCACAGAGCAACACTCTCATTCCAAACTGCTCGTGATCTTACCCATCATGCATTTCTACTACACGCCTACAAACATCAACCAGAAAGTATATGGACGCACCAGTGAGCCAGTAAACAGTAAAATATCTCAATAACGATTCCTGTAGGGGGCGCCAGAGAGGCTGTTGATCTAACTAGTATATAAATGTTTACCCTGTAATACCAGCAGTGGCCTGTAGATGACGGACTTTAATCATCTTTAAACATGATACAGTTGTTTACACATTGATATTTGGGGGAATTTCGATCCCTGGTCGGAGTACTCATGCATCCCATGCATCTCCTGACCACCATGTGAAAGCAGAAGGTCGAGCAAACTGAATAATTTGCAACCACACGTATAAAAACCACACGCTGTAGAAAACATCTGAACTGTGTTTACCTTGTTCATGACGACGATGAAAGGAAGTTTGGTTTTGTAGAGAATGCTGAAGGAAAAAAGAAGAACATGTTCAAGAACAATAACAAGCAACGGCAGGAATCAAACTGCTTCACATGCACAAGCTGAACAGATGAACTGATGATGAATGAACTGAGGATTTACTGGAAACTCGTAGTAAAAGGTAAAGGGTCGGAATTCATTCGTTGTACAGTGGCGCCCTCTGCTGGCCTGCCAGGCACCTGCACTCTCTGGGTGTGTTGGAAAAGCTAGTGTGCTGTGTACATAGGCAGCATTTTACATCATCCTGTGCTGCGCTCCCGAGAAGGAGGCTGTTCGAAATCCTAGATGCCTTAAAATCCTCACTTCTGAGGCATCTTATTATTTCAATGTTATTTTGGCTCAAGAACGAGTGAGCGTCCGACGCTGCCTTAGTGATCGAGACAATCCCAGCATTCATGGCTGACGGGGCGGAGAAACGAATGGAGTTATTTTCAAACGTAAATAAAATATTACTGATTTTTATTTGCAAGTTCGGGCTTGTCAGGAAATTTAACCGTTATCGGTACATGAAGGGAGATGTTATATTGACGTTAGCGTGCTGTGCTACCTCAGTTTATTGGTTTTAATGGCGAGATGCTAAATGCTAAACGCAAAATGCTAAACCCGATGGAATCGCTGTCTAAGTAGTGCGTTCGAATAACCTGCCTTTTAAGTCACTGACTTATTAGAATCCTCTCTACTGAGGCAGCTGCCTGTGTAGACAGTAAGACAGCAAGGCAGCTCACTAGGTTTTCGAACACACACACAGTGTCTCGAAGACAAAGTCGGCTGGCGACTGTGCACTGACAATTACAGTCTACAAACACTAAGGGGCGATACAGAGCAACTAAACAGGCGGTTCTTGCTACCTTCCAGCATGTCAGCTGGTTTAATGATGTGATTTTGGTGTGAATATTTTATACACTAAATAAATGACACCATGTTGGTACTGGCTGGATGAAGATGGATCTGACCTGCAGGCGTACAGCATGTTGGACATGAAGGTGACGGGATTGACGCTGCGGGACGTGTCCATCACATACATCACCACACACGGGAACGTGGAGGCCTGCAACACATCATCCATCTCATCATGAATCTATAACATCAACAATCCATGCAGAACAGGTGGGTGGATGAAGGTGGATGAGGGTGGATGAAGATGGGTATAGGTACGTACCAGAGCTTCTGTGATGATGGTTCCTGATGCTGACCAGGTAAAAACTTCAATCTGTCCTGGAGTGTCGATCAGAACAAACCTGCACACAGAACAGATCCATCCAGAACCAGAACCAAAACCAGAACCACAAACACTGAGAGATGGAGAACCTGAGGAGCGTCACTTACTGGTGATTGTGCTGCTTCTTCTCTATAAACTTCATTACCTGATGAAGCAAAGCCAGAAGAAACCATGATGTTCTCCACGATCCATCACAACAACCAACACACACTGATCTACACTCATCATGCAAAACATTAGAACCACCCTCCTAATATCCTACAGAACATCTCAACAAGTCCTGTGGTATCTGCCACCAGGACCACATTCATTTTCAGGGTGGTCCTATCAGCAATGGCAGTAATAAAAATAAAGATCATTCATTAATCATGCTGGGGAAGTACCTGATCAAACCTCGTCGCGAACAAGTTCAAAGACGTGACGATTCCTCCATTTGGACCCAAACCGTATCTGAACCCGAGTCAAAGAACCTCAATACAGAAACGTTAGTGTCATTTCAACATTATTATTATTATTATTATAATGTTTACAGCATTTCCTTCACTTTTTATCCCAATTTAGTCATTTCCAATTCCCTATTACGACTCCTATGTCTGTTGTGCCACCTGCTGGCCAAACAGGGTCACAAACTACAAACCTCCCTGTTCAGCAGGTGTAACATTCCCCCTGTTTCACACACATCCAACTGTGTCTGTCAGGCGCCCAGCCAGGCCGGCAGCAGCTCAGAGACTCCACTGGACTGCAGCGCCACCCAGAGGTTAGAAACGGTACAGGACAATCAGAGAGAGACTGAGCGTATAAAGGATACTGCTTCATCACTTCTTTATAGTTCACCGTGTCTCTGATATCTGGAAAGAAAGAAGCACAACAATCATACATTCATCTTCTCAAGAACTTCTGATGATCTAAACTGATTAATATCAGAAATAAAATATTAAATATAAGCCATTAATAATCCAACAATCACTACCGGTTAATAAGTAACATCCTGGTACTGTGTAGCATAACAATGATGATTATTGATTACTGATCATATTTACCGATGTTGGCTGGAAACGGGACTTCATGAACCGCAGGATCCAGGTTAATCACGTACGGTTGGTTCTTCTTAGTGTGCAGATAGGCCGTCAGTCTCTGAAACACACCACAATCTGATGTTAATACATCAGCCATAAGTATGTGGACACCCGACCATTAACTTCTCAGACATCCTGTTCCAAAACCCATAGACATTAATATGGAATTTGTGAGTATGAAGCTTGGCATCGTAGTACTGGAGTGCAGGTACTAGACTGGCCTGCCTGCAAGCTAGATTTGTCTCCTATTAAAAACATATATTTATTTCAATGAAGCTAGTTTTTGACACCCACAATCCAGCCAAATTGACACTCTGTTAGTTGCCTCGTTGTGCCTTGACATCTCATATTTCAACATGTTAATTATAAAAACTTTGTAAACACTTATAACTGCTTTAATTCTGTAAGTAAGTCATTTATACGCCATTAAACTGTAACTGTTGGTCTCATGTAATTTTTCCCACCCGTATTGAAACAAATCCCGCCCTTTTAATATTTTGATTGGTTACCAGCTCGCGCTCGCGCACTGGTATTGGCTGACAGCTGACATCCACACATTTATAGCCAATCATACCGCAGGAGTCTGGATCTGTCAGAAAACGGGTAGGATAAAAAACACGTCTTCTGAACGTTCGTACCTGAACGAAAGTAGTTTTTCCGGAGCCCGCCATTCCCAGCACTATTAAACACACCGGCTTGTGTTCTGTACTGCTTCCCCGCGGTGGTGTGGTGCTAGTTTCAGGATTATTTTCTCTCCCTCCATCACTGTGTTCATTTCCCACAGCAGCTCCGTCACCCGCAGCCGCCGCGCTAGCCATGTTTATCTGAGAGACCCGAGCTAACGTCAAGGCATTTTAACTGTCGTGAAATGCTGCAAGACGACCTTCTGCCACCAGATGGCAGTAACCTTACGCCATAAGAGTGAGGTCACTGTTCGTCACACTACTAGCTAATGCTAAATCCCGAATAAATGTTTACATTTATTAATGTAAAATTATTTAAATATTTACACGATTTCAGTAGTTTTCATTATAAACTGCACTGAATAAAGTAGCAACAATTTTATAATGGATTTCTTTGTAAATTACAAGAAATAAACATGTTTTTGAGTCGTTAAACATGTATGGCAGTTAGATAATCAACTGTTGGGCCCTTGAGCAAGGCCCTTAATCCTCAATTGCTTAGACAGTATACTGTCACAGTACTGTCAGTTGCTCAGGATAAATGTGTCTGGTAAATGCTGTAAATGTAAATGAGCCCACTACCTTACAGTGAGTTTCTGAGTTTGAGTCTTAGGTGTGCTACGGTCCTGACCGGGACCTCAACAGACACAATCAGGTTTGATAGAGTTTCTCCTTATTGCTGCCACAACAGCGGCTCCTGCAATCTGGTCTAGGCGTCGATAGTGTACAAATAGCTCGACTCTCCGTACACAATACGACTCTCTGTGAGGATCCGCTGCTGGCCAGGGTAAAGAAATAACCGGCGAATTCAAGGCTGTTGTTAGTCTGCTCCCCTCGGCCAGCGTGAGGGTGGTGCAAGTGGATAGATTTACATTTGCAGCATTTAGCAGACGTTTTTATTTAAAACATCTTACGGAAGAGCCTCGTGCATTTCCTTACACACAGATGATCATCACTGAGCAAACGTACAACATGGCCAGAACAGAAAAGCATTTACTGAACCACACAAGTCTGAACCATGTTAGAACAAAAATACAGGTCGAGAAGATGAGTAGATAGATCGGTTTCCTCAAGTGCTTAGTGAGGAGCTGATGAACGTTGGCTGTTCAAACAGACTGGGAAGATCTGAGTGCTGGAACAGAGAAGAACCTTGATGGCCGAATCGAAGACGACTTGTGGCTCAAGGGAAATGTGGTACAAGGTTCTTCTGCACTAAACGACCTTCACCAGGCTACAGGAATCCTGTCCTGTAAATCCCCCCTTCACAGGGACCCCATTCAGAGTTTGGACTCAGCTGGAGAAGTAGCGCACCCCCCCGCCCCGCTCTCTCTGTTTCCAGATGTGGAGCGTGATATATTTCTGTTCCGTATCAGCGGCAGTGATCTTGGCGCTGGTGCGCTGGTGTGTAGTTTTTCGGAGGAGGCCTCTGTGCCGTGTGGATGGTGTGTGCTGTCTGCAGATGGTTTACACTACACATTCCTGAGCATTGCTGCAACGCTTCTAATGGGAACGCCGGCGTTTATGGAAGCACTTTACTCAGCTGCTGCAGTTCAGGCCTCACCTCGTACACACGCTGGAGACGGGAGGGTCCACGGAAAGATTCGGAAAGTGGGCTCTTCTGTTTATCAACACGTAGTTCCGTTCCAGCGTGGGGCCACGGGGCCGAGAGATCGACAGCGCTTCACAGCCTTATTTTTAATTCCTGCGTTCGACACGATCGACATTCCGTGTTTTCCGAGCGAATGATTGAAACCAGTCTGTCTGAACCACTGGAATTCTCCTGCGTGTCAGATATGCGCACTGGTTAAAATGGTTTAAATGTCCGTTTGATTTTTATAGCGCTCACAAGCACCAACGTCTAACAAATAAAGAAGCACAAACATTTACAGACTACAGTAAAGTCGATCAGTGAAACTTTGGAACATTTTCTTCCTTTTTACTCCTGTTTACTAAACGTCCCAACTTTTCTGGAAACGTGTCTTGTATTTATTGGGATTTGTGGAGGTGAATGAATTTAGAACTACGACTTCTGCTATCAAACTTTAGTACAGTTTTTACTTTTGATTCCCTTCCGGATGCACCCCTCTTATTCCTGTCCGGGCTTGGGACCTGCACTTAGAGCACACCTACCAATGGTTAGGCTGTTTTCTCAACCTTGCAACCCACCCACCCTCGGATATTAGCCAGTCATGTCCATGCAGATGCCCAACCGGCTGATAGCACCGCTGAGATTCAAACCCTGGATCCACAGACCTCAGCAGTATTGGTTGAGTGTAGTTTACTGCTGCACTACCACAGTTTATTAACCCTCAGATAAGGTCCCAGTATAAAAGTGTCGCAGATCTGAGGGTTCCTGTCCAGGCGCCTCCCGAAATAATTCCCAGAGACGCGTCTGTGCACGTAAACACACGTTTTATTTTGTTGTTCGACATAATCAGTGATGTTGTGATTTTCTGGATTTCCTCCGTCTGCAGTGATCGATCATTCATTGTGTTCATCAGCAAAACAGGAAACATCAGCGCTGAATCTGAGGAGCAAATCCTCGAACTGTCCTCGAACCCATGTCCATCCGTCGTGAGAGTGCAATGCATTCTGGGAAAAGAGACACAAAAAAAAAACACCCACACACACGCACACACTCACACACACACACACACATGCACACACACACACACACACTCACACACACACACATGCACACACACACACACACACACACACACACACACTCACACACACTCACACACACACACACACACACACACACTCACACACACACACACACACACGCACACACCTTTCCATCCCCCCGTTGGTAGGAATGAGCTCAGAGTTTTGGACGGCGTTGTTTTTCTCCGTATGAACCCCGTGACCCCGCCCGCGTATACGCTCACTGTTCCATATAGAGCTACAGAACTGAGCTACACCGGCACCTCTGCACCCTGTTCGGCACTGCAAACCTTCAACAAGGAGCCCCAACAGCACTGTACCTACTGTCAGTCACAGTGCTGCTTTGCTCTAAGTTGATGTTTACATTACATTTTCAGCATTTAGCAGATGCTTTTATCCAGGGGTCTATCTAGGGGCCTCGCTCAAGGGCCCAACAGTGCCAACCTGGCAGTGGTGGGGCTTGAACCAGTGACCTTCTGATAATTAGTCCAGCACCTTAACTGCTCTTCTTATGAAATAATGAAGAAGCAAGCTAACCCCAAATGATTTCATCTCGGTGTTCCAGCAGGACAACCACCCAAAAACGTTCCTCAGAAGGTTCTGGAATGTTCCTCACCAAAGTCCTGACCTGAACCCTGTGGAGAACGTACAGAAGGTACCACCCAGCTCGATTCAGGTCACCTGGTTACCAAAATATCCAAAGTTCTTGGACATACTGTACACCTGGAACATTTTTGGTACCTTGAAGACTTTGGGACCTTAAACTGTTTTGGGACTGCCCTGAACTCAGACTGAGGTGCTGAAGGAGAACTGAGGCGGTTTGTGCTCTTTAATCTCCCACCACGTTCCCACAGCTCCCTCGTTCTCGTGTTCTCCAAACATCCTGGATCAGACGTGGTTCTCGGGCCTGGTGGTTGTGTTAGAGTGAGAGTAGGTGGTGGATCCTTTGAAGTCGATGTTTAGGTGGGCGTCCGAATACTTTTGGCTCTGTGGTGTATGAAGCTGCTTGTTGTTTTGGCTGCTGAGGATCTAAAACTTCCTGAATGATGAAAATTCTGTGAAATGCTCATGGGGTATTTCCACACTCATGTGTATGTGTATGTGTGTGAGTGTGTGCGAGTGTGTGTGTGTGTGTGAGTGTGTGTGTGTGTGTGCAGGAGCTTTAAAACAGGATGAAGAAACCAGAATAGTTTAGAACCGGCGGGTTGAAACCACATGGTGGTGGTAACACGGGCGTGTCCTCATCATCCCGGACCAATCAGGACGCCCGACTGTCCACACGACCCGTCACATGACACAGCTGGACACTGAACGGCCGAAAATATCTGGACGCCTCACCGTGAGCTTGTCGGTGTTAAAACAGAGCGACCTCTGTCTGATCTTTTCAGGCTTCCCACAAGTGTGTCTGTGGGAATTTGTGCCCATGTGGAGCATGTAAATGATGACATATGTGTCTCTGTGACCTGAACTGACCCAGTGGCGCCGCTGCCAGCGCTCGTGGCGGTTCCTCTCCTCACTGTGGTGGTGTTTTCCTCCTGAACCTCTCCACAGGGACGGAGCTTCATGTTTAGACTGAGTGTCTGTGAGAGGCTCGGGTTTGAGGTCATGAACCCAGATCCATCTGTGGAGCACCAAGAGCAAACAAACCGTTCAGGGAGAAACCCTCCAGCGTATTCCTCCTACTGCAGACACACACTGTGAGGAACACTGAGGAGGTTCTGGAGATCATGGTGGAGGGTAGAAGGTGGAACACTCGGACTTGCCATAAACAGACGTGAAGCCTGGACGATGAAGAATGACAGAAAGATGCATCCAGGCTGAGAAAACTCTGAGAAATCTCATGGGAGGAAGATGATCACCACTGAGCAAGTGTAGGAGGCAGCCAGAACAGAAAACGAGCTCTTGAAGCACATCAAGTCCTGCAAAACCTTGAAGGACTTGTGGAAGGACTCAGAAGACGAGGAAGACCAAGAAGATGGGTCTCCAGGTCTCCTCTCCATTCAATCATCTGATCCTGAGAGCTGCACTGGCTTCTGTTGGACGTTGAGACCAGAAGATCCATGACGCTGTAAGTTTGGAGCTGTTTTTGGATGGTTGGCGACCCCGGGACGTCTCATGAGCGTTTCTTCATGTCTCAGTCTGATAGCTTCCACAGAGCAGCACAAACGCCAGAAAATGATTTTTGGCGGCATTTGCAGACACTCATCCTGAGAGCGCTGTGTGTGTGAGTGTGTGTGTGTATGTGAGTGAGTGTGTGTGTGTGTGTGTGTGAGTGTGTGTGTGTGTGTGAGTGTGTGTGTGAGTGTGTGAGTGTGTGTGTGTGTGTGTGAGTGTGTGTGTGAGTGTGTGTGTGTGTGAGTGTGTGTGTGAGTGTGTGTGTGTGTGTGTGTGTGTGAGTGTGTGTGTGTGTGTGAGTGTGTGTGTGAGTGTGTGAGTGTGTGTGTGTGTGTGAGTGTGTGTGTGAGTGTGTGTGTGTGTGAGTGTGTGTGTGAGTGTGTGTGTGAGTGTGTGTGTGTGTGTGAGTGTGTGTGTGAGTGTGTGTGTGTGTGTGTGAGAGTGTGTGTGTGTGTGTGAGTGTGTGTGTGTGTGTGTGTGTGTGTGTGTGTGTTAGATCAATAAAGAACAAAGAATGAAGCTCTGACTTCCAGACTGTTGTGGTTCAGGATCGTAATAAACCCTCGGTTCAACACCACACCCCCACAGCCCAGCACCAAACCAATCACGATCCAGCACTTAGGGCCGAGAAACAATCACCTTCTGGTTCATTCCAAACGCCTCACAACCTGACACCAAACCGCCCATAACCCAACATCAACCAATCGAGGGTTCCATCCCAAAGTACCTTTAGTGCAATAAGAAAAGATCCCAGCCTGGTACCAAACCACCACTACTGGCTCAACACCAAACACCAAATGTTCTCCACATTCTCCAACATTCTTCATGTTCTTCTACGTTCTCCATGCTCTCCTATGTTCTCCACATTCTCCATGCTCTCCTACATTCCTCATGTTCTACTTTCTTCTACATTCTCTTATGCTCTCCTATATTCTCCACATTCTCCATGTCTCATATGCTCTCCATGTTCTCCTACGTTTTCCCTACAGCTCCCATAACCCAACATCAAGCAACTCAGGGCTTGGTACCAAACCAAACCTAAAGTCCAACACCCAACACCCCACAGCTTCATGGTAAACCACCCATAACCCAACATCAAACAACTTACAGCTTAAATTCAAACCATTCCTGGACCAACATCAAACAATCCAGAGCTTAGAACCAAAGAACCCATCACCCAACACCAAATGATCCCACAGCCTGTTGAATGTAAACATCAACAACTGTGGCTCAACACCAAACAACGTACAGCATAAGAGCAATCCAGAGCCTGGTACCAAACCACCAATAACCCAATTTCAAACAATCCAGAGCTTAGAACCAAAGCACCCACAGTACAGAACCAAATGGTTCCACAGACTGGCACCAAAGCACCCATAACCCAACATCAATCAACCCTGGACCTGGTTCCAAACCAGTACTGATGGCCCAGCACCAGACAGGAAACGTGTGTTTGTGGTTTCGGTGTGAATCTGCTGCTTCTTCCTGTATCGCTGAACCTTTTCACCCCAATGCAGGAAACACTCGTCTTAATCCAAACACTCAGATCTGCTGTTCAACACCACGTTTCCTCCCAGCACCTCCACCGGGACTCAACCCTGAACCTGATCCTCAGATCACCCCCGTCTGTCCTGCTCACATCCACACAGTTAACTCAGCACCACCAGTGGAGATGTGCAGGGTGATGGGAGCACTGGTGAGGGATCTGTTAGATGTCAGGACTTCGAGATGACTGAGACGACCGGGTTGAAGATTCTACCGAACAGCAGGGGGCGTCACAGGCAGGCGTGGTCGTGAGTCCCCACAGCGGTCAGAGTAGGGACGAGCCCGAGGACGTGAGGGTTGTGGAGTCTGGTACCAACAGAAGATCTACTGTGGATCAGACAGAGTTCAGCTCGGTTGTGTACGTTGGACGTGGTGGGGTACGTCTGAGGTGCAGGAACACAACATCAGGGTAAAAATCTGCCCCACGTTGCTGTTCCAGACCGGAGCTGCGGTGGAGCTCAGCAGAGTTGAGCCAGCGGTTAAATAAATGTGTTCTGAGCAGATCTTCTTCCAGAGAACCTCCTGGATCAGATGCCGCTGATTCAGACGTTAATCATGGAAAGCTGCAGAACCCGACCCGGTCCGACGCATCGAGAGGAACCACGAGCCGTGGAACAGTAGAAGAAACATCACACCAGGAACTTCTCTGCTGTTCTGAGTGAAATGCTGGTGTGAGAAAGTATTTGCACCCGTTCTTTTAGCTCACACTCGCCTACAGCTCACGAGTTCCTGCCTCCACTCTGCTATCAGCCTGTCGGGCGTCTACACAGACTCACGTGTGTGTGTGTGTGTGTGTGTGTGTGTATGTATGTGTGTGTGTGTGTGTGTGTGTGTGTGTGTGTGTGTGTTTTAAGACAGAAGAGGAACCGGAGAACAATACGTGATGATAAGCTCTCCTGACCGACCCCAGACCTTCACTCAGCATCAGCAGTGCATCGTGGGAAACGACAGGTCAGCGTCGGCGGTCCGGTGGAGTCCGTCCTCATTTTTGGAACATGACAGGAGGATGTGCTGGACTCAGACAGGATGATGGGAGTGGTTTCCTCTCTGATGTTCAGCTGTGAAGGACAGAAATGTGGAGACGGTTCTGATAATAAACGCTGCGCTCGGGCCCCAGAATCTTCAGGGTCCCATAAGAGTTCAAGGTACCAAAATCTTCACAGGTCAAGACTTTGTGGAGGACCATTCCAAAACCTTTGAGATACGTTTTCGGGTTGTTGTCCTTCTGAAGGTCTTCAAGGTCCCAAAATCTCTTTATAGCATTTGTAGTATTTATAGCACTCAGAACAATCCCTAAAGTCCAGAACGTTCTTCATGTTCTCCATGTTCTCCATGTTCTTCTACATTCTCCATATTGTCCTACATTCTCCACATTCTCTTACACCTTCTCCTTCATGCTCTCTCACGTTCTCCTACATTCTCTATGTTCTCCTACATTCTTCAGGATCTACATTCTCCTATATTCTCTCACGTTCTCCTATGTTTTCCATATCCTCTTACACCTTCTCCTTCATGCTCTCATACATTCTCCATGTTCTTCTACATTCTTCTACGTTCTCCTATGTTCTCTCATGTTCTTTCATGTTCTCCAGGCATCTAAGCTGCACTAAAGCTACATCAGTGCGTGTAATTTTGATTTGAACAGATTTGGAACCCACGTGGACGTTCTCAGCTCTGAAGGTCGTGTGTGGAGGAGTGTAAACTGTGCCAGGATGTTTGAAGCTGATGTTCATGCATCTCTGGTTGTTTTTGTGGTGGTTGTTTGGTTGAATCCCTCAGACTGATATTTTGTGTGTTTTTTGGAGCCTGGACCGGTCGTGAGTAATGAGAAAGGCATGCTGGGTAACGCTGCTTCCCGCTGTGACTCACGGCGTGTAGAGAGAAGATAAACACAGCGTGCTGTTAGCGCGGCGGAGTTCTTTTAACTAACAGGTACAAATTCCCACAGGCACAGTCTTCCACAAAGTCTAGTAACAGTCTTACCTTGTACATCTAGTGATGGTGGAAACGTCTGCCTGAGAGGTTCAATCACTGACTGGTGGACGTGGTTCCACCTCCAGAACTCCAGAGAACCACTTCAGGCACTCAGAACAATCCCTAAAGTCCAGAATGTTCTTCATGTTCTTCATGTTCTCCTACGTTCTCTACATTCTCCATGTTCTCATTTACATTACATTTACATTTTCGGCATTTAGCAGACGCTTTTATTCAAAGCGACTTACAGTACAGTGACAGTATAATGTCTGAGCATTTGAGGGTTAAGGGCTTTGCTCAAGGGCCCAACAGTGGCAACCTGGCAGTAATGGGGCTTGAACCAGCGACCTTTGGATTACTAGTCCAGCACCTTAACCGCTAGGCTACACCTGCCCTACTTCTCCTACACCTTCTCCTTCATGCTCTCTCACATTCTCCATGTTCTTTATGTTCTCCTACATTCTTTCATGATCTCTCATGTTGTTGATGTTCTCCATGTTCTTCTACATTTCCTCTCAGCATGAAGCTGCAGCGCTGGTTTCCTTTCTGACCCTTGGAGATGAGACCACTGATCCACGCCCTGTTCCACGCCCAGATTCAGGACCTGAAGTCGTCTGGACGTCCTTGTTATTTTTGGACGAGGTCACAGCTGCTGAACCACTGCAGTCACAGTTCTCAACCCCGTGGGCCTCTGAGTGTCGTAAAGCACGTCTGGTTGAAGATCAGATCTTCAGGTCACAGCGCTGTGGGGCACCAGTGGCGGCGGCCGGCGGATCAGCGCGACAGGAAATGGCTCGGCGGCGTCTGATTCCTCCCCGGAGACGCCGACGTGTGAGCGCACGCCCGACCTCATCCGCGAGGAGCTGGAACGCAGCCCCGAGGCTCCCTGAGGATCTCACAGGGGTTCCAGCTCTGGGACGAGGAGCCCGTGTGGGGGCCCGATGGAGAACAGCGTTAAAAACCAGCGACCGACGCTAACGTAGCTTTAAATGTTCCAGCTAACACTTCAGACGGCTTTATTGATTAGATGTGGATCTAAAGGTCATCAAGGTTACGTCCTAAATCAGGGGGGTGAAGAAGAACCCAGCGGCCCCTCTAAACAGGTCCTGAGATGGGAGAACATGTTGAACAGACGGTTTCCTCCTGCAGCCTCCACAGATCAGCGGCGAGACGGAAGCACCGCTGAGAAAACTGCAGAAGAACCTCTGAAGATCTGAAGGCAGTTCAGTTTGGTTCCTCCAGGTTCTTCAGATGTTTCCACCTTTAATAAGCAGCAGAACTGAATCCAGCAGTTTATTTTAATGAACTTTATTTTGATTTTGATGAAGGAACGTTTCTTGAGCTCGTTGTGTTGCTTGCAGGTTCTTTATCTCCTCAAGGTTCTTCAGCTGCTCGCTCGGTCTCTACAGCTTCAGCATGGAGAGCGGGGGCACGGGGCACGGGAGCGCCGGCGGGCATGAACACGCCTACACACACACACACACACACACACACACACATATGTTAGAGGAACACTCCAGCCTTCATCTGCTCACTGTGATGAAGATCTAGATCTGATAATAATCCACCTTGAATCTCCACCGAGGTCTCCCTCAGTCTCACAGTCTCACTCCAGTTGGTTTATGAAGGTGGGAGCAATCAGAACATTCTGCTGCTGCACAACTTCATTGTAGGACGACCTGTAGACGTTCTCCACTTTCCTGGGCACCACCTCCTTGTCCATGAACTCGGTCAGTTTGGTCATCTGGCCGATTATGTTGCCCACAACCTCCTCTGAGTCCTGCTGCTCCCTCAGCCATCACAGCCATCTCATCCAACCGATTCTGCACGATTCTGCACCACGCGAAGCCAACCAAGTTCCTTATCAATGTCGAACAGTTGGCCAAATGGCAGGTTCGGCTTCTTCTCCACCTTGTTCTCCTTGAGGTTCTGCTCCTCCAGGCTTTCTTCTTCCTCTGAGCTCTCCTCTTCCTCTGAGCTCTCCTCTTCCTCTGAGCTCTCCTCTTCCTCCAAAGCCCCCCAATTGTTCATGTTCCTTGTCAGGTCTGGCAAGTTCTCCAGTTTCCTGGGCACCACCTCCTGATCCATGAACTCGGTCAGTTTGGTCATCTGGCCGATTATGTTGCCCACAACCTCCTCTGAGTCCTGCTGCTCCTCAGCCATCACAGCCATCTCATCCAACCGATTCTGCACCACACGAAGCCAACCAAGTTCCTTATCAATGTCGAACAGCTGGCCAAAAGGCAGGTTCGGCTTCTTCTCCACCTTGATCTCCTGCAGATTCTTCTCTTCCTCCAGAACCACCTGATTGTTCTCTTTCCTTGTCAGGTCTGAAAAGTTCTCCAGTTTCCTGGGCACCACCTCCTGATCCATGAACTCGGTCAGTTTGGTCATCTGGCCGATTATATTGCCCACAACCTCCTCTGAGTCCTGCTGCTCTTCAGCCATCACAGCCATCTCATCCAGCCGATTCTGCACCACGCGAAGCCAACCAAGTTCCTTATCAATGTCGAACAGCTGACCAAAAGGCGGGTTCAGCTTCTTCTCCACCTTCTCTCGGTCTAGGACTTGGGTGTCCAGATCCACCTGCAGCTCTTCTGGCTCTTGGACTTGGGTGTCCAGATCCATCTGCAGCTCTTCTGGCTCTTGGAGTTGGGTGTCCACATCCTCCTGCAGCTCTTCTGGCTCTTGGAGTTGGGTGTCCACATCCTCCTGCAGCTCTTCTGGCTCTTGGAGATGGGTGTCCACATCCTCCTGCAGCTCTTCTGGCTCTTGGAGTTGGGTGTCCACATCCTCCTGCAGCTCTTCTGGCTCTTGGAGTTGGGTGTCCACATCCTCCTGCAGCTCTTCTGGCTCTTGGAGTTGGGTGTCCACATCCTCCTGCAGCTCTTCTGGCTCTTGGAGTTGGGTGTCCACATCCTCCTGCAGCTCTTCTGGCTCTTGGAGTTGG
The DNA here is from genome assembly GCF_030014385.1 of Trichomycterus rosablanca. Taxonomy (NCBI): domain Eukaryota; kingdom Metazoa; phylum Chordata; class Actinopteri; order Siluriformes; family Trichomycteridae; genus Trichomycterus; species Trichomycterus rosablanca. Next base: position 315,285 of record NC_086000.1, on the reverse strand, counting down.
GTGTCCACATCCTCCTGCAGCTCTTCTGGCTCTTGGAGTTGGGTGTCCACATCCTCCTGCAGCTCTTCTGGGTCTTGGACTTGGGTGTCCAGATCCACCTGCAGCTCTTCTGGCTCTTGGACTTGGGTGTCAAGATCCACCTGCAGCTCCTCTGGCTCTTGGACTTGGGTGTCCAGATCCTCCTGCAGCTCTTCTGGGTCTTGGAGTTGGGTGTCCAGATCCTCCTGCAGCTCTTCTGGCTCTTGGAGTTTGGTGTCCAGATCCACCTGCAGCTCTTCTGGCTCTTGGACTTGGGTGTCCAGATCCTCCTGCAGCTCCTCTGGCTCTTGGACTTGGGTGTCCAGATCCATCTGCAGCTCTTCTGGATCTTGGAGTTGGGTGTCCACATCCTCCTGCAGCTCTTCTGGCTCTTGGAGTTGGGTGTCCACATACTCCTGCAGCTCTTCTGGCTCTTGGAGTTGTGTGTCCAGATCCACCAGCAGCTCTTCTGGCTCTTGGACTTGGGTGTCCAGATCCACCTGCAGCTCTTCTGGCTCTTGGACTTGGGTGTCCAGATCCATCTGCAGCTCCTCTGGCTCTTGGACTTGGGTGTCCAGATCCATCTGCAGCTCCTCTGGCTCTTGGACTTGGGTGTCCAGATCCACCTGCAGCTCTTCTGGCTCTTGGACTTGGGTGTCCAGATCCATCTGCAGCTCCTCTGGCTCTTGGACTTGGGTGTCCAGATCCACCTGCAGCTCCTCTGGCTCTTGGACTTGGGTGTTCAGATCCACCTGCAGCTCCTCTGGGTCCTGGATCTGGTCCTGCAGAACCTGTGTACTTGGCCCTGCTTCCTCTTCATTTCCCATCATCATCACCACGCTCGTCTCCTCCTGCTGCTCTCTCTTTTTGCGCCTCTGCCACCATTTCTTCCTCTTCTTCTTCTCCTTCTTCTTAGGTTTGGGTCTGGGTCTGTCCGGCTCGTCCTCGTCGGCCGGGACGCTACAACAGCAGCACAGCTTCCTGAACCAGGACATTGTAGATGTTGTCGCTTCGATGCTCAGACTCAGAATGAAGCAGCAGCAGCAGCAGCGGTGCTTATATAGGAGCCTGTAGAATGTTGTGACATCATCATGATGTCACAGTGTGAGCTGGAGCTGAGAGCAGAGCAGCACTCAGTCTCACTAACATTCACCTCAGGTGTGGCCACGCCCACACATCTGTACAGCTAAAAGTATGTGACCCCCCCAGTGTAGAGCTGTGTAGCCTGTTACATTATTATTATTATTATTATTATTATCATTATTATTATCATCAATTTTATTATTTTATTTATTATTATTATTATTATTACTACATTATTATATTATTATTACATTATTATATTATTATTACTTTTATATTATTATTATTATTATTATTATTACATTATTATATTATTATTACTTTTATATTATTATTATTATTATTATTATTATTATCATTATTATTATTATTACATTATTATATTATTATTACTTTTATATTATTATTATTATTAATATTATCATTATTATTATTACATTATTATATTATTATTACTTTTATATTATTATATTATTATTATTATTATTATGATTATTATTTTATTATTATTATTGTTATTATTATTATTATTATTATATTATTATTATTGTTGTTATTATTATTATTATTATTATTATTACTATTATATTCGTTAGAATTATTATTGATTATTAATAATTGTATTTATGTGTTTATGGGCTCTTGGATAGTGTCGCAGTGACATTACACTAACCCACTACCTCAGGGATCCAGTGTTCATCTAGACTTTGGATCAGTGGCGGCTCCTGCCAAATCTCTTAGGGGGGGCAATTGTTGCGATGATGGCCAAGGTGACCGGTTTAAGGGGTAAATTAATGCTTAAATAATTAACATCTTAAGTCATCTGTCAGTTTGCCCTCACAAATAACTTTGAACATGGAGAGAGAGAGAGAGAGAGAGAGAGAGAGAGAGAGAAGCTTTACCATTAATCATAAAATTTAGTAAAGCCTTCACACTAACAATTTAATTCAGTCTTCATCAGCATTTTATTTTAGGTGCTAGCTGCTCCAACTAGGGTTGCCAACTTTCAGAACTGTGCAACCCAAAATATAACGAGTCATGCACAGTTTTATTTAAGCTGTTTAACATTTATTATTTTTATTCTTTATAATAATAAATCAAAACCATATTTTAGGCAAAACAACATGCATAAAGAACATCATGTAACATTTTTTCTCAACAGTGTAAACAACGTTTTTACATGATCCATCACACAGACATGCAGCCCCGGTTCTGGACTGCGTTGCTTAGGAGGGCAGTGAGAGAAGTACCGACCCTGTTACTTTACTTTCTCCCTACACACGGCGTTACTAAGACTAAAAGTGAACACTACTTACAATAATAACCGAACCCCTTTTAATTCCCGCGGTAGCAGCAGTTTCCTTCTGTTCCATACACATCGCCCGGTCTCAGTCTAATCTGCAGCGTTTCTCTCCCATTGATAAAAATACGGAACACCTCGTTCAGTTTCCAAATAAGGAACGATTACGTGTGACGCAGGCGTGTAAGTGCGAGCCCCCCCGGAAGTCATTCAAAATGCATTACAGTACCTGCAATACGAAAAAAAGAGCTTTAACATGAGAGTCTATGAGAGCGATCTGGGGCGATTCTGAATACGAGCCTGATCGCCCCGAAAGTGGCGGTACTGTACGGAACACAACTCCACGCTGATTGGACTACGATATTCCGAGACAAGACAGACTCCAGAACAGTCACAGACAGTTTAACACTGGTTGAATGTGATAGAAACATTTATTCCCTTTCGCCCTTTGGTGGTGCGTCGCCCGATCGCCCTAATGAACGAGCCGCCCCTGCTTTGGATGTTGTTAAGTTTAACATGTTCTCCTCTGGAAGGTGCTCTGATTGGACTACATCACAGACAGGTGTGATGTGTGTTGTTGGTAGTGTGGGTGTCTTACAACAGCGTGGGTCCTGCTGACCTGAGTTCAGCCCTCACTGTGGTTGCTGTGATGTGAGTTTACTTGGTTCTGTTCCCACTCACAGTGGGTGTGTGGGTGTCGCAGAGTAATGTGGGTCCTGCAGACCCGGGTTTGAACCTCGCCTACAGTGTCTGGGACCGGGACGATGTGATTGGAGGATCAGAACTCCTCCCGTTCAGTCCAGTCCAGGCTAAAATGGAAAAATGGAAAGAGATGGAAACTGGTTTGGACTTCCTGAAGCCCCGTGTGATCCGGAGGGGGGCTGACGGGGGGCTGACGGGGGATGAGAATGGGTGCGGGACTCGTCGTGTGTTTGGTTTGTACAGGGTTACAGAGGGAGGGTCCCGGTGGAGCCTGCGGTCGGGGCCGAGGGGGTGGAGGAGGTTCTCCCACACAAAGGAAAGCTTTCTTCTGTTCCACGCTCTGCTTTCTGACTCTCGCACCCGTTAAACTTTCACTGGGCGCTGGAGGAGGAGGAGCGAGGACCACGTCAGAGAGGTACCCAAACATCCCCAAATAAAGCTGGTAGGAGCAGGAGGAGTAAAATCCAGTTCTGGTCTGTGGGAGTGACGAGAGAAATCGAATGAATTTATTTATTTGAGTTTTTGGTCTCGGCCGGAGTTCAGGGTTCAGGACTGGATCAGATTCTGATGTTAATGGTTTACAGCTCAGGTTCAGTGTTACAGACGAAGCCTCGCGCTGGTTTCACCTCACAGCCAGAACAACTCCACTCATTATAAACAACACACGGCCAAAAGTATTGGGACGCCTGAGCGTGAACGTTATTGAAACAGAGCGACGTCTCTCTCATCTAGAACAGCCGCTCTCCTGTTACTGAGAAGCTCCTCACAGGACTCTGAAGTGTGTCTGTGGGAATTTGTGCATATTCAGAGCATTAAGCGTTTGTATGGTTGGGCGCTGATTGACCTGGAACAGGAGAGGACCTTCCCTAAACTGTCGCCACAAAGTCAGAAGCACACTTGAACACCTGAACTGGAGGCGTGTCCACATACTTTTGGCCGTGTACTGTAAATAAAGATGATCCTGTCCTCCCGACTGTCATTTCTTACAAGTGTGTCTGTGGAAATTTGTGGAGTTTCTTGCTTGTGATGGAACAAAAAGGTCCTTCCCTAAACTGTTGCTGCACAGGTAAAGCACATTGTTCCTTTAGCTGTGAAATCAGTTCATTTTTGACCTACAATCTAAGCAATTGAGGGTTAAGGGCCTTTCTCAAGGGCCCAACGGTGGCAACCTGGTTTAAGTGGGGTTAGAACCAGCGACCTTCTGATTACTAGTCCTAGATTACTAGATTACTTAACCACTAGGCTACAGCTGCCCTGTGTGTGTTGGACAATCATCTGTGAAGTGCATGACACAGGATTTTGGAGTGTGTGTGTGGGAATTTGTGTGAGGTCAGGCACAGCTCGGGAGGGTGGGTGCAAGTCTGCGCCTCTCCTTGGCCAGCACGGGGGAAAGAAATGACTAAATTAGAGCGTCTGAAAACCACGGTGCAACCCCAGACCCGGGGAACAGGGTTCAAACCTCGGTACGGCTAACCGACACGCGCATTACGCCGCGCTAAAGCACAACATCTGGGACACATCACGACAACGGCTAGCACGTCACGCTCAGTACCGCCACGGACCCTCCAACAGACCCGCCCAACCACAGAACCGCTATCAACACGCGGCTCTTCTACAGCCTACAATCTGTACGTGCACTTATCTTCACCTCAGCTCTGATTCATACTGACAAAACTTTGTGGACACCCCTCCATCAGCATGTCTGGCAGAACGTTCCACAACCGTGATGAGCGCTATTGTGGGTATAAAAGCCACCGCGGGTCTAAAAAAGCTTCCAGCGATATTTGTACCCGGTCATGCATTACCAAATCCGGCCAGCAGAGGGAGCACAGAGGCGCAGATGATCGAGGTCTCGGTTCTTCTTACCTGAGTCGCTCCAGGTTATCACGGTTTCCTCCTCACAGATTTCCGGCTCCTCTGTCGGCGACCTGCTTTCTCTTAAATCCGTCACTTCACCTTCGTCTGGTAACTTTTTCTTCGTGTTTAGTCGTAGCCAGTTCCTCTTCCTCTGCTGGAGACCCCGATGGCGTACGAGGAGGGTATATTCTCCTGACACGCCCTCCCATCCCCCCGTACTTCGGTGGATGGGCGCGTGAGGTCGGTCTCACTCATGGAGAGTCATGCTCTGATCTCCACGTTCCTCCACTTCTGTACAGGCGTCTCGGTCCGTGAAGACCCCGCCCACTTTTTAGTCCCGAGTTTTCCCACCCAGCAGACTAGTAGCTGCTAGGGGCGCCCAGCCGACCGGTAGCAGAACTGAGATTTAAACTCAGTGTTGATGTCTCAGCTGATGGTTAATCCCTCCCTCACACTCACTAATCCACAGAGGAATGTTGGTCACCTTCTTCACCAGATCATGCAGGGTGGAGATCTTCTCTCCATCGCTGTATCAGCTAAAGTTCTCTGCTCCGGTGAGGTGGTGAGGAGCATCGGCCAGCGTTTGTTGTGTTCTGAACATGTTAGTGCTTTATCTAGATCTGCTCTGGTGGACGAGCTCACGGTCAGGTGTCCACATAGTTTTGGCCGTGTGACCTTCTCCGAGGGTGCCGATAATTTTGGAGTGACCCTCAGGTGAGTGGGCCGTCAGGATCTGTTCCTACAGGAGGTCCAGTCCTGGTGGAATGTGGTGAATGTGTTTGAAGCCCCACCGGCGCTCCTGATGTTTCCTGATGTTTCACCTGAAGGCGGATCGGAGCAGAACAGGTGAAGGACATTCCAAACTCCTCACCCCCCTCCGACCCCCCTCTGACCCCTCACGCCCTTCCACACCTCCAGGCCTCTGAACATCTTTTTCACCTGGTTTAACCTCATGGACGGATGATTTCACTTTTTTGTTTCAATATAATGACCACTGATGTCCAGAAAGCTTCAGTTCTGGTGGCGTTGGTTGGTAGAACATCATCCCAAAAAGGTCTGGAGAACATCTGACTTGTCTGCATGGATGAGTGGTCGCTAAACCCTTGAAGAAAAGCCGCCGCACTCAAGCAGATTCAGCAGTTTACATGGAGCGACTCCCGCTGTGTTCGGTGGAGTCCTAAAGCATTCAAAATGGAAATCCTCTCCAGTCTTCTGATATTACTTAGATTGAAGCACAGTGTTCCTGTAGAAACTTTACGGTGCTGCCTGACCTCCATTTTCCTCCCAATTTAGTCATATCCAAGTCCCCTCTACTGCTGCAGACCTGCATTCCTCTGACACGTGTGCAGCACCGACCGCTTCTTTCCACCTGCACCAGGGTTCATTCGGAGATCCGTATCGCGCACAGAGAGTCTCCGTTATCCCCGCCTGTGTGCAGCGCCGTCGATCAGCCAGCCACAGGCTTACATGGGCACAAATTCCCACACACAGACTCACACTTCGAAGTTTTGTTTAGCCTTCACTCTATTCCTGTCACTCTAGTTTAATACCAGCTCATGAGCAGGCGTCCAAATACTTTTGGCAACATAAAACCAAATATAATAAGTAGAGGATTCCTCCCAGATGTGTTTATCAGACAGACCTGGAGCGAGGTGTTGATGCGGCGCCGGTATTTGGGACGCAGCCGGAGCTTGTTGAGAGTGTGTGTGTGTGTGTGTTGGAGTGGTGTGTGTGTGTGTGTGTGTGTGTTGGAGTGGTGTGTGTGTGTGTGTGTGTGTGTGTACGGTGGATGAAAGGGCGGCGGTGTTTATTTTGGTGACCCTCCTTCCTTCCTTTATTCGCTCTCCTCTCCCTCAGCGAGAGAACGCCGGACCACCCAGCTGTATTTATTATCACCCGTCGCTTTACAGCCGCGCCTCGGGACTCAGGTGCAGGAGGAGTTTAGATCGCGTCCCCCCCACAAACACGTCTAATCAGAGCCAGAGAACAACGACGACGACGAGGCTCAAATTATCACATTAACCGTAATCACACGGTGTAAACACGCTGGGCTGTGTTCCAAACGGACGTCCCTCTACTGAGAAGCTCCTCACAAGGCTTTGAAGTGTGTCTGCGTGTGGGAATTTGTGCCAATTTGGTAGTTCGGCTGAGCGCTGATCGATCGGTTGACGTTCCGGTGCATCCTCAGAGCTGTTGAGTGGGCGGAGCTCAAGGCTCCAACAGCAGAAGACCACACTGGTTTCCACTCCTGCTGGGTGAGAACCGGAGGCTACGGTGGGCACAGGTTCAACGAACCCGGACCGCTGAAACATGTGGAACTGTCTATCTGAGCATCGCTGCAGACCAGACTGAACCATCTCATGGTGGAGACCTCCAGCATGATGATCTCAAACAGGTTCTGAGTCTCCCCCGTCACAGGAGAACCACAGGAGAACGTCCAGCTGATGGGATCACATCCAACGTGGAGCGAGATCTCACAGGAACGTTCCAAAGCCTGGGAAGAGGAGGTTCTTGGATGAGAAAAGATTCCACCCTGTGTTAGACGTGGACGAGAAGTTCTGACCCTCAGTGGCGTGAAGAACAAATAATTGTGGACGTTTGAGTTGTGACCGATTGTCTCAGAGCAGGAGAAGATTACAGCAGAGTCGACCTGCGTCATACTGAAACTCTCCAGCAGAACCAGATGTTCCACACACACACACACCAGCAGCTGTGTTTATGCTGCAATTATCACATCTGTCCATCTTCACCAACGATCGTCAGACTTTCGCTTCTCTCACGGAGGACAAGATGAGAGGAAGTGACGCTGACATGACGCCTGGAAGCTTCATCATCGTCATTCAGAACACTGAGATCAGATCTGGACACCAGACCATGTGAGGGTGAGGGATCTATTAGATGTGCCAGTCAGAGTGCCCATGCAACCCCCGGCCACCGTCCAAAGCTCCTGCTGTGAGCACACAGGCATCGGAGCGACTGTAGAAGGTCGACTGGTCCGACCAATCCCGTCCTCTCCAAGATGAAAGAGAAGAACCAGGCTGCTCTATAGGACGATCCAGCTCACAGGTACCACAGAAGCTTCAGGTGTCTCGGTGGGTCTGAGCTGTGTTGGTGGTGAGTTGTTAGGCTGGTGGTCCTGATGTCAGATACCCTCAAACGTCCCACAGAAATAACCAGCTGTGTGTAACAGGATCCGTCAGTGTCAGTGTTCCCAACAGATGTTGATATGAGGGGAATGTTATAGGATTAGGAACCTTCACACACACACCCCCACCGCCCCCCAAGCCCCTACATGATCCCTCCTCACATGTCCATTCATGGCTGCAGCCTTGGAGAACATAAATGGTAGAATTTTATTCTCACCAGCAGCTTCACTCAGACCTAATGATTAAATGTTTAGGGAAGTGAGAGGTTTTGTCCTGCCCTGATTTAGAGAGGAGGGGGTGAATCTGGGGCAGGAGGGGGTGAATTTGGGGCAGGAGGGGGTGGATTTGGGGCAGGAGGGGGTGGAATTCAGAGATGCGTTTTGGTGCGTTTTGGTGGCGCGTCATTCCTACATGGCCGCTTCGCCCCGTCCCGTCAGTGGTACATGTACTGCGCTCTGTGCTGCTTATTTACCAGTTAAAGTGAGTCACTGGGAGCAGTGGGAGGGCTCAGGAGTTTGGAGGAGGGAGGAGAGAGAGAGAGAGAGAGAGAGAGTCACATCCACTCCGCTCTCTTGTGCAACACAGGAAACTTCTCCAAATCACTCCGGACCTTTTCGAACTCGGATTAAATCCTAAAACAATCGGATGAATCTGCTGGTGAAGGGATGATCGGGTGATCTACTCAGGATTTAGTGATCTACTCAGACAGAGGAGGGATCAGAGTGGATCATGGAGCGACTCTGTGCGCGTTTCTCTGCGCGCTGGTGTTTGGATGTTTGAGCGCAGGACCTGGTCGGATTTTGGGGCTGCTGGGTTGGGTGTGTAGCGTGTGTGTGTGTGTGTGTGTGTGTGTGTGTGTGTGTGTATAGGATCTGTACAGGATGGCAGCGCTCCTCGTGTTGCTGTGTGTGACTGTGAGTGTGTGTGGAAGTGTGTGTGGAACCGCGTGGACCGGACAGCAGCGCTACAGCCTTTACGCAGGGAGTAGGGAGCATGGGGACGCCGACCGACCCGCCAGCAGACACAGGTAAGGGCTGGAGTACATCTAATCTCATCTAATGTGATCTGATCTGATCTGATTTAATCTAATCTAATCTAATCTGATCTGATCTAAACATGTGCAGTGTGTAAAATATCTAAATACACGGAGGATTTCCAGAAGAAACATCAGCTGCATCACATCTCCACATTAATTCTCCACCTTTAATCTAAGCTGCTTTTATTTCAGCTCTAATAACAAATAAAACATCAGAAACATTTAAATTCTGGTAAAATCTCACAAACAGGCTCTTAATTTATAGGGTAATGTATCAAATCTGCATGTAATTCTAATTAATGCAGCTTCAAAAACAGAAGCACCAAACCCTGACACAAAGACAACAATCACATCACAGGACGCGACTCTCCACAGATCTTAATCTATTTATGAGTATTTTATGTATTTTATTTATTAAAGTCTTGAGATTTTACAACTCCTGCAACTTTTCCTCTTCTGTGACTGAATAACTGGAACACAAACCTCTGAGGAACCTCTGAGGAACCTCCACGAATAGAACCATGAGCGCTGAAGCTGCTCTCCAACAAACCAACGTTGAATGAATCTTCCGCTCCTGCTCTTGCTCCTCTTTTGTCCTTAAATCCAGTAACAATCTTCAGTTCGATCCTCAGTCGAGTCTGTTTCCTGTGCGGCGGCCTCTAACCCCACTGTGCTGATGTAAAGCTTGCTCGACTGTGGACAGTGACCCTGTCCTCCAGCAGGAGCAGCTTTGAACTCATCGACCTGGTTTAGTTTTAATGATCGTCTGACCATCCAACACATTTTCTTTCAGCATGAAGTGAGAGAGTGAGAGTTTCAGTTCCTCTGGCACCCTGGTAAAGAGACCACTGTTCCATGTACAGATGATTTTGGGACCTGAAAGTGCTTACAAGAGACACAAGGGTAAAAATCTGGACTCGAGTTTCAGAGATCTGTTCTGTCTGGAGCTGCTCATGGCTTAGTGTAGTATTTGTAGTCAAACAAGCCCTGTTTATATGAGCACAGAGAAGTCTAATGTGGAATTACAGATACTCTCGTATTCATAAAAAAGTCAAGCTGTCGAACTAAACGACCTTCTGAAGCAGCTATTATATTAAATACAACTGTTAGAGCTGAACTCTGATTAGGAGAGGTGTCCACATACTTTTGGTACATTCTCACCTGGAGAATAAAGGACCTTGTAGCTTTAATATTGATTAATGATGGAGGTGAAAGTGTTTTATGACGAAGTGGCCTCGTAGTGAGAGAGTGCGGGTGCTAGAGCGGCCTGCCTGCAGTCCAGAGCTGTCTCATATTGAGAAGGTGAGGAGCATCGTGAAGCTCGACGTCCTCAGGTATTGCAGAAGGTGGTTAAACCAGTATATACCATTATATCATTATATCATTAAAGTATACTGTATTATAAATTATATTGTATATTATATTATATAGAGGCTGTTCTACGTGCTCTACGTGCCCCCCGGCGCTATATAAACATGTATGTAGCGTGTACGCTGAGCACAGATGTGCAGCTGCAGCGACGTTAATGTGAAGCAGGCGGCGTACGGGCCACGTGTTACCCTACACCCCGTCCAACCCCCCCTCCCGCTCGCACCGCCCCAGGGACTCGTAAAATCCACCTCGTGTTTATACGTGACGCAGACGGGGAGATGAAAGCTGGAGTAAACACGCCGGCCTCATCCCAATCCCACTGAGAGAACGTGGAGGACGCATGAGTGCACGTCCAAACACGCCATCACCCCTGATACACCCCTGATACTGAACATCACCCCGATCACACGTTCATACTCAGTCAGTTATTTCCTCCTGCTCCAGGTGAAAGAGTGAGAGCATAAACACACACACACACACACACACACACACACCAGAAATGACGTGGCAGGCGAAGTTTCTCAATCTGGCAACCCGATCCAGGGCTTTCATTGGAATTTACTTATAAAAAACTCATTCATTTATACTCAGTAAAGCTGTACTCTCAGGTCAGGAGGAGTCTCTGACTCTCTGAATCTTTTAATTTGATTCTCTGACTCATTAATAAATTTATTGATTCTTTCATTCAATTTTTTTAATATCTCTAATTTTATTTAATCTGATTCTGAACTTTAGCAGCATTTGAGTGATTTCCTTTCTTTAAATCTCATGTATTTATGTATTAATTTAATCCTCTAGTTATGATTCCATAACTCTCCTGATGTTGATTCTTTGGTTCTTTTACTTTGATTCTTTGATTCTGATTCTCTATTCCTGATTCCCTAATTGAATCGTCACTTTTATTAATTATTATTATTATTATTTTATGATTATTATTCTGGTCGGGGATAAAATTACCCATGTTAAATAATCCAATCACACCTCGGCGTCATCTCACGGACAGGTGACCTCACATTCCCGAATTAAAGACATCCAGTTTAAGGTTCTGATGCTTAATGTCTGACACAGAGCCCTGAAACCAGCCTCACTCAACAGCTCTGGGATGAACCGGAACATAGACTGATTGATCAGTGCCCAGCCATACAAATACAAATGCTGTCAGCTTTTGAATGCTCTGAATGGGCACAAATTCCCACACCCAGACACACTATAAAGTCTTCTGAGAAGCTTCTCAATGACAGAAGAGCGTCTGATGTTCTTCTCAGATTTATTTTAATACAGTTTGTTTTTGAGACCGAATGTCTAACAAGCTCATGCTCAGGCGTCCAAATACTTTTGACCACGTGGTGTTTTTGAGAGCTGGTATGAGCTTCACATGGTGGCTATTTCTGTAGCTTTCGTCCCCGTTCTGAGTGGACGTTCTGAGTGGACGTTCTGAGTGGACGAGCAGACGGAAATAGAAACAGAGTTGTTGTTCTTGGAGCAGAGCTGCAGTATCTGAGAGACGATGAGATAACGGAGCGTTCCTCTCCAGAGGTTCCTCACAGGTTCCTCAGATGCTCCTCAGATGTTCTGGCTGAAACTGAAGGCCGGACGTTCAGACCGACGTGTACGTGATCGCTCAGGCATGCGGTCAGCGTGAGATCTGATTCACAGACGTGGTTCCTCGGCTCCTTCGCTTTTATTCCAGCTCAGTTTGGACGTGTTCTGCTAAAAATCCCAGCGTCCCTCCATCACCCCTCCAGCCTCCCATTTCCTGTCTGCGTCCTTTCATCTGTCGCCTCTCGTTAGGTTTTAGTCGTCAGCGTGACTTTGCTTTTCTTCTCCTGTCACTTTCTGTTCTTTTGGGGGGGGGGGGTTAGGGTTAGGGTTAGGGTTAGGGTTAGGGTTAGGGGGGGGGGGGGGTGTACCGCTCAGTGTTACTCACGATAGCTCCTGGTTTTACTTGTGTTAGTCCGATGTCGTTCAGCCGCTGATCCACGCTGCTGTTCCCGTCACAACTAAGGATAAAAAAATACCAGAATATAAAATCATGTCCTTATAATTATGCAAACGAGAAGAATGAACAGAAAACATAAACAGAATGAGAAAGCAGTCTGGTGAACTTACTGGTCAGCTGGGCGCCCCCTAATGGCCACAACCGGCAGTGCAGACAGAACAGCAGACAGAATCATTCACTAGTCTGTTGAGTGGGAAAAGACCGGACTAAAAAGTGGGCGGGGTCTTCGAGGCTGTGTAAGGACCCTGGTTAGTAGGCCGAGGCGCCTGTACAGAAGTGGAGGAACGTGGAGATCAGTGAGTGACTCTTCCTGAGCGAGACCGACCACCGAAGTACGGGGGGATAAGAAGGGGTCGGTGGGAGGGCGTGTCAGCAGAATATACCATCATCATACACCATCAGGGTCTCCAGCAGAGGATGAGGAACTGGCTACGTCTAAACTGGGAGAAAAAGGAGTCTTACAGATATATACAGCATGGCCAAATGTATGTGGACACTTCACTATGAGCATTAATATGACCCCCCACCCCTCATGTCACTTGCACACTGGAAAGGCTTTCTACAAGATGCTGGAGTGTGTTTGTGCCCTTTCCAAAGACCTTCCCCAAACTGACCATTCACTCCTTAATAGACTGATGATGGCTCTTGCTGTGGTTCAGTGGAGTCCTAGGACTTGGATTAGACACAGCTTCAGCTGGTTTGGAGTTTAGACAGCAGCATAGTGTTTCTGTAGAACCTTTCAGGTGATCTTATTGCTTCAGAGCCTCTTTCTGAAGTACACCATACAAACAAAAGTATTAGGACGCCACTTGTAAATAGAGAATTCATGTCTACAGTGGTTGAAGCCGGTGATGGAGGTGTGGGGTGTGGGTGTGGTGAGGTGGGGTGGGGTGCGGTGCTGGAGGTTTGAACCCTGTGTTCAGTGTAATTACAGACTCTGTGACAGCAGCATCCTGTTTGCATTCACATACTTTCCATTATCCTCACCACACCTGCACAACAGCTGGCGGGGGCGTGGCAGGGACAACGAGGGTTTAGGAATTCATTCGCTTTTTTGGGAAGACTCTTTTTACTTCATTTTTCCCAGCTTTCCTCCCAATTTAGTCGTATCCAGTTCCAGTGGTTGGTCTGGGTTGGTGGTTGGTGGTTGGTCTGGGTTGGTGGTTGGTCTGGGTTGGTGGTTGGTCTGGGTTGGTTGCTGGTCTGGGTTGGTGGTTGGTGTGGGTTGGTGGTTGGTCTGGGTTGGTGGTTGTGTGGGTTGGTGGTTGGTCTGGGTTGGTTGCTGGTGTGGGTTGGTGGTTGGTGGTTGGTCTGGGTTGGTGGTTGGTCTGGGTTGGTGGTTGGGGTGGGTTGGTGGTTGGTCTGGGTTGGTGGTTGGTGGTTGGTCTGGGTTGGTTGCTGGTGTGGGTTGGTGGTTGGTGTGGGTTGGTGGTTGGTCTGGGTTGGTTGCTGGTGTGGGTTGGTGGTTGGTGTGGGTTGGTGGTTGTGTGGGTTGGTGGTTGGTCTGGGTTGGTTGCTGGTGTGGGTTGGTGGTTGGTTTGGGTTGGTCTGGGTTGGTGGTTGGGGTGGGTTGGTGGTTGGTCTGGGTTGGTGGTTGGTGGTTGGTCTGGGTTGGTTGCTGGTGTGGGTTGGTGGTTGGTGTGGGTTGGTGGTTGGTGTGGGTTGGTGGTTTTTCTGGGTTGGTTGCTGGTGTGGGTTGGTGGTTGGTGTGGGTTGGTGGTTGGTCTGGGTTGGTGGTTGGGGTGGGTTGGTGTTTGGTCTGGGTTGGTGGTTGGTCTGGGTTGGTGGTTGGTGGTTGGTCTGGGTTGGTGGTTGGGGTGGGTTGGTGGTTGGTCTGGGTTGGTGGTTGGGGTGGGTTGGTGGTTGGTCTGGGTTGGTGGTTGGTGGTTGGGGTGGGTTGGTGGTTGGTGGTTGGTGTGGGTTTGTGGTTGGGGTGGGTTGGTGGTTGGTCTGGGTTGGTGGTTGGGGTGGGTTGGTGGTTGGTGGTTGGTGTGGGTTTGTGGTTGGGGTGGGTTGGTGTTGGTCTGGGTTGGTGGTTGGGGTGTTTATGTAAAATCCCAGTATGAGATTAACTGTGTTTGCTTACACTGGTAAAGTAGTACTGGATTTCATACAGACGCGACTCCAGTTACTAACAGACTTCAGTTGGTGGAACATGTTGGTGCAGACGTGACCTCACAGGAGTCAAGGGCAGGACTCATTCTGATTGGTGGATCAAAATTACATGGTACAGAAGGTGGTTTCTGCGGTCGGTCAGGGCTGGCTGGTTTTTGGCATCGTGAGCAACCATTGTTGATGAGATCTGAATACGGGCAGCTACAGGAACCTGGTGAAGTGATGTGGCACCAGTGGGGTGATGTGGCACCAGTGGGGTGATGAGGCAGCAGTGGGGTGATGATGTGGCAGCAGTGGCACATAATCCACTGGCACTGTGGGGCGTCTAAGAACTTGTTTATGGCTGTAAAGAGCCTCCGGTTCTATATGGTTATTACTTGTGGTATAAAGCGCAGGCGTTTAGGACAGAGCCCCAGTATTCCCCTGCAGCTGGATGCCTCTTGGACCTCACTGACCTCAGTCTGAACTTCCTATGCTTACAGAAAAAGTATGTGGACGCTGATGTATGACCCTGCTGGGCACTGATAATAGACAAGAAGACCTGGCTCATGATCAGTGTTCCAGTTCATCTCAAAGGTGTTCAATAGGGTCAGTGTTAGTCCTTCTGTACCAAACTGGTCAGTTCATGTCTTTATGGACCTGACTCTGAAGAGAGAGAGTCGGGAGAGTATCATTCATCCTCATATCTGTTTTATATCCCGAGTTTGAAGAGCTCAGAACCTTCAGAACCTTCAGAGATCAGACAGAATAGAAGCAGAACGTTTATGAAGGTGTTTATTACCTCATAAACCTGACGGGAGTAAAGCATGATTATTTACACATGTGAGCACCACAATCACCGTGATTCTGAGTAGCAAACAGAAACAGGAAGCTGTGACGTGTAGATCCACTTTCACCTGCTGTTTATGTTTCATGTTTTAACTTAATCATTTTCTACATTTGGAATCATGTTTGGGCATCACAGCAGAATCCAGGCGAAGCTCCTGGAGGAACAGTGGGTCCAGACTCACCACTGTGTAGAAAAATGCATCAGTAAATGATCTCAGCAGTGTAAAACCAAGGATTCCAGACATCTCACCCTCTATCGTGCATAATATTATCAAGGAATCATGTTTGATCTGGCAATCCTGCTTTAATTACTCTAGAGATGTGTGGAACCAACGATGGTGGAACTTTGAATGGAATTAGGGAGGTGAAACATGCTCTGAGATCATCAGCAGGTTCTGATGAGGTATTGATCTGTGGAACGTGGATGGATGAGAAGATCTCATGGATTAGTAACGTGGGATTGTTTTGTAGGAACTGGTGTGCGTACGTGGTGACCAAGACGGTGAGCTGTGTGGTGGAGGACGGAGTGGAGACCTACGTGAAGCCCGAATATCAGCCGTGTTCCTGGGGAGTACAATGCGCCCGCGTCCTAATGTAAGTACAACCGCAACCGTGCTGCTGTGGAAAAGTTTGTGCCCCCTCTGTGTTTGGCAAAAATGACCTTCATTACAGCCTGATGTTGAACTGATACTACATTTGCCCATGCTATTAGCCAGCCGGGCATCTACACAGACATAATTAGCTATGTTGATGAAGCAGTTGATGGTTTGGCACCCTGTCCAGGGTCTTCTTGCTCTGTGCCCACTGTCCAAACTGCTGTTATGAAATGGCAAGGTCAGGACCCGATCTGGAAGTCCAGGATAACATTTAAGTAGAACTGTAGAACTGGTGCCGAGGTGGAGCTACCAGTTGGTAGCAGAGGAAGAGGAACTGGCTACGATAAACTGGGAGAATAAGGGAGAAATAAAATAGAACATAAAAGAACTGTAACATGCAGTAGGTGGATTGGCTGGTCTATAACTTGGCACTCTGTGGTGTATTTTCATATCGCTTCGTTCCTTTCTGGTCTCTCTGTGTGCCGCAGGTATCGGACGTACATGCGGCCCAAGTACAGGGTGGCATACAAAATGGTAACGGAGATGGAGTGGCGGTGTTGCCATGGTTACAGCGGAGAGGACTGTAACGAAGGAGGGACCACCACCACTCAGATTTCTACAGTCAGACCCCGGCCCAAACCCTCCAACCCAGGACACACGGGACAGGGACAGAACGGAGGGAGTGGTACGTTTGTCCCTACACCTACTGACCGTCTTCATTTCTCAACTACACTGTGTAGCCAAAAGTATCTGGACACCCAAAAACCACTGGCAACGTCTTTATTGGGTGTCCAGATACATCATATCATAAGAACATCTTTAGGAACCGTAACTGTTGTGTGATTTTGTTTTGTTTGTAGGGAGAGTCGACAGTGACAAGACCAAACAGCTGGAGGACAAAATCCAGCGTCTGACCAAAGAACTTCAGGACGTTCAGAAAACCATCAATGGAATGAACGACCGATTTCAGAAGGAGGTGATAAAGCCTGGAGTGAGCGGCGAAGGGACGCCGGCTGACGCTGCTCAGCCCGAAATGAAGGAGACCATCCACAGCATCCAGACCAAACTGGACCAGCTGGACAACCGGACCCAGGCTCACGACAGAACCCTGGATAACATCAACAACCACCTGGTGAACGGGCGAGGAGGAAACGATCTGGACAGCGACGTCGGCAGGAAGATCCTGCAGGAGCTGGAGCGGCGGGTTTTACTCTCCTGCGCGGCCTGCAAGGACGGAGTGGAAGACCTGAGGAGGCAGCAGCAGAGGGACCGAGAGAGGATCTCAGCCCTGGAGAAGAAGATCAACGAGATGGAACAGCGAAACCGCCTGGTCGTGGACGGCTTGCGTCGGGATTTGAGTCGGACGCAGACCTGCTGTGATAAGGTCAAAGAACTCGAGACGAGGATCAGCGACGTGGACAAGAGGGTCACTTCAACGTCTGAGACGTGCACCAGCATTGAGGATCGCCTGGACAAGGTCATCCAAGGAACCGGAGGTGTTGGGAACACGGAAGGATTTGGAGGCGTGGGAGAAACCGGAGGAGCAGAAGGAGGATCAGGGATACCAGGAAACACCTTAAATAGGTATCTGGAGGACCTTGAGAGACGCCTCAACAGCACTGTGGAGAGAGCAGAAGAAAACTGTTCTTATATGAAAAACAATTTGAAGGATTTGGTCCAAACCGGGTTGACAGACCTTCAGAAAGAGGTCGCTACCCGCGACAACGATCAAGGTGACAGACTTAGCGCTGTTGAGTACGACATCGGGAAGGTAAAGGAAAGCGTATTTGATCTCGACAAGCGATTGACTCGACTGGAGAACGTCACATCTTTTATGGACAGGAAGATAAACGAATGCTCATTGTGTTCAGGATCTAGAAGACCCTCAGGAGAAGGTGGCATCAGACCCACTGCTGGTCCTGACACTGGAACGGGTAAAGATACCGAAAAGTCCTTGGAGTGGAGAGTCATCGCAAACGAGGATGAGATTAGAAGGTTTGACACAAGGCTCAAAGTTCTCTCAGTGTCTGGAGACTCCATACTGGATAAAGTGATCACCATCAGCCAAGATGTGGACAAGATCAAAGTGGTTACTGGTGAGGACGGAGAACATATCACACGCATTTTTACAGAGGTTGAGAACTGTCAAACTGACTTTTGTAGGACAGTCCAGGATGATCTGAGAAAGCTCAAGAACCTCACCAATCATGCAATGGACAAGTGTCAGGCAGACATAAACTCCCTAAAGGTCAAAGTCAACTCAGGCTGCTCAGACGTCTGCATCATCCTTCAGGAGGAGGTGGGTAAACTGAAAGAAGACGTGCAAAAGTGCAAGATTGGTCTGGAGACCCCAACAGGACCTGGGGCTGGGACTGGACCCAGAGACCTGGATGAACCTGAGAAGTCTCTTGACGGCCACAGCGTAGTTAGCAGCAATAACGCCAACCTCAGGTCCATTCAAGGTGAGCTATCTCGTGTGATTTTGACCTTCAGCTCCATCAACGACACCCTCAAAGGTTTGGAGCACAGCGTCCAGAAACACGACAGCGTCATCACAGACCTGGGCAACACCAAGGACAAGATCATCTCTGAAATCGACAAAATCCAGCAGGAAGTGACCGAGCACATCGAGGACAGCAGGGTGCGCTTCGACAACATCAACCAAGACATCAAACGATTCGGAAGTAACCTTGTGGTGGAGATGGGCGACTGCAAGAGAACAGGCGACGGTCTTGACAAGAGGATCGCCAAACTGGAAGGCGTCTGCGGTCGTCTGGATTCCGTGTCTGAAAACCTCCAGAAGATCAAAGATGGACTTAACAAACACGTGTCCGGTCTTTGGAACTGTGTAAGTGGGCTGAACAACACGGTGATCCACCACAGCAGCTTCATCGACACCATGGAGAGCACACATCTGGACGGCATTCACGGCAAGATCAAGCAGCTTAATTCCTCCATGCAGCATCTTCTTAAGGAGTTCAGCAGCGTTACGGAGCAGGACTTCACAGGTCAGTTTTAATCATGACCTTCTGGATCTTCAGATCAAATTTACAGTGTGATTAATTTAACACCATGGTTTGTCATTTTAGGTCTGCCGGGACCACCAGGTCCTCTGGGTCCCAAGGGAGATAGAGGAGAGCAGGGATATACAGGACTACCAGGACTTCCTGGACCACAAGGACCACCAGGAGCAGAGGGACACAAAGGTCCTCCAGGTAACAAAAACATGTTTGGTGTTGATTAATTCCTGCTGACCAGTCAGTCATACCTGTATCACTCAACAGTAACAGTAATGACCCTCTTAGCAATTCCATGGATGGAATAGACAGTAGATCTGGTTGTTCTTCAGACTCTGAAGAAGAACCGGGGACCAATCAACAGTTCCTCAGCTCCTACAAGCTTTATTCTTCAATCTATAAACCTTAATTATGCACGAGTGAGGTTCATGAAGACATGGTTTGACAAGGTTGGTGTGGAAGAACTTCACAGAGCCAAAACCTCAACCTGAACATCTTAAGGATGAATTGAAACATTGATTCTGAGCCAGACCTTCAGTTCCTGACCTTACAAATGCTCAAACGGGCACAAATTCCTACAGATGCACTTCAAACTCTTGTGGACAGAACGCTGGAATGGAACGATCATCAGCCTCGTGTTTCACACGTCCACATTTGATCCATCATTTGAAACACAGCATGTTTTTATTAGGTGTTGGCATGCAGTAAATGGAGTGAAGCTCCTGGGAGGTGCTGTTATTGGAAAATAATGGAACTGGGGTGGGTCACCGCTGTTCTGCTTCATGTTCTGGCCACATTACGTTACCCATTGTTGAGTGTTTTTTCTGGAGCACCACCACACCCTGACGTCCTTTATTTATTACATACATATGCTTGGATTGTTGCACCGCCCAACATTTTTTGGACACGATGACTGAAAAAAACAGTCTGGTCCAGCTAAGATACTGGTCTACTGGTCTACAAGTCTGAAGCTTGAGGGCTCAGGCACCACCATCACCAAGCCAACACAGTTGGGTCCTTCAGCAAGGCGCTTAACCCTTAGTTACTTGGATTGTGTTCTGTCTCTTTGTTTTGGATGCTGATCAGGCTGGTTTGGTTTAATGGTTTAAGAAGGACTTTGGATGCTGGTGAGATTGGTCTGGTTTAATAGTTTTCAGGATGTTTGGATTCTGGTCAGGCTGGTCTGGTTTAATGGTTTTAGAGAGTTTTTGGATGCTGATCATTCTGGTCTGGTTTGATTGGTTTGGAGGGGTTTTAGATGCTGGCAATTCTGGTCTGGTTTAATGGATTTAAAGGGATTTTGGATAATGGTCAGGCTGGTTTGGTTTATTGGTCAGATTGGGCTGGTTTTATGGTTTTCGAAGGGTTTTGGATTCTGATCAGGCTGGTTTGGTTTGATGGCTTTAGAGAGATTTTGGATGCTGGTTAGATTGGTCTGGTTTAATTAGCTTTGGATGCTGGTCAGGCTGGTTTGATTTAATGGTTTGGAGGTGCTTTGGATGCTGGTCAAGCCAGTCTTTTGTTTTATGGTTTTGGAGAGATTTTGGTATGGTGGTTATGGAGGGGTTTGGGATGCTGGTCAGACTGGTCTGGTTTGATGGTTCTTTAGGGGTTTTTGCTGTAGGTGCTGGTGCTGCAGGTGTATACAATAAATTCTATAAAATAAATATATCCGTATGTAGCTTTTTAGCAACAGTCTGGGGAAGGCCCTTTCCTGTTTCAGCATGAGTGTGGACAGTGTGGTGAAACAAACATCTTTAGGGCCACCAATTCCCACGGACACAATTCTTTGTGAAATGTCCCAGAGGAGTAGAGGCTGTTGTAGCCACAAAGTAGGTGGAAACTGTATATCAATGCTCATTTGAGGCGTCCACATACTTTCAGCCAACAGTGTAGTGTGTATATGTACAGGACTTAAAGAACTTTATACAATTATAATCATTTATTGTCAGAAGTTTCTTTCTGTGATGTAAAATCCTGAGCAGAATCATGAGCCTCCATTACATCACTTTATCTTCTATTTCAGGTCTCAGAGGAGAACAAGGTACGAGCTTTATTTTCATTTCCCACAATTCCTCTGAAGCCCCGAGGATATTCTGAGCCTAGCGGTTGATGTTGATCAGATGAGAACTGCTGGAACCGTTCATTAGAAACCTGTTTGTGTGGAGAGAAGGTCTGGCTGATGTTCAAACCCCAGAAAAGATCTGATGAAGATCTGAGAGGAGAAGATTAGTGCTCACAGAAGAAGCACCAATAACGTTCAGAATCTCTAATACACTGATATTAGGAGGATATTTGCTGATGTGTGTTTGTATTTGATATCTGCAGGTCTGTCGGGGCTGGATGTTCACGTTCATCAGGTCTCCTTCTCAGCTGCACTCACTAAACCCATAACTTCACCCGGGACCATAGTGTTCGATAAGATCTTCGTAAATAAAGGAGATTACTACAATCCAAGCACAGGTACCACCTGAATTTGATTAAAACACATTAAAGACCTCACAAACAATACAGAATAAAACCAAAAGCCTACATATTTATTTGTTTCCACTTCAATAAAGAGCTTTTAAGAAAAAGAAATAGTGATTTTAATTTATTCCATTTTCATGTGTAATAACATTTAATACTGTATTAATTACACATGTACATATGTAATATTTTAAATGATTTATTCACGCCTGGGTGATCTATTACACTAGCTCATTACTGCTGGGATCCAGGGTTCAGGGTTCCAATCCCCAGTGGTGCAATTGGCTAAATGTGTTGGGAGATGATTTACTCATTATTACTTTACTTATTTTATACATGTAAACACCATTGAGCCAAAATATTTGGACCACCCACTTAAAACGCTGTAAAAAATGATAACCCACAGAGACACGGACTTCTTCAGACATCTGAAGGTTTCCTGTGGTATCTGGATTTGGACGTGAACCGGAACGTTGATTTAGAACCAGGCCTGATTGACCACAGATCTGACAAATCTCTTTTGACCGAATGGGCACAAATTCACACAGACACTCCGAAATCTATAGGAAAGCCTTCTTAAATGAGTGAATCACCCTGATCACGCAGTAACGTTTTTATTTCTCTGCATCACACAGGGATCTTCACGGCTCCTCTGAGTGGACACTACTTCTTCAGTGCCGTTCTGACCGGACATAAAAACGAGAAGATCGAGGCGGTCCTGTCTAAGTCCAACTACGGCATGGCACGGGTCGACTCGGCCGGCTACAAGCCCGAAGGTCTGGAGAACAAGCCTGTGGCGGAGACCAAACCCACCCCAGGGTCTCTGGCGGTGTTCAACATCATCCTGCCGCTGCTGATGGACGACACGGTGTGCGTGGACCTGGTGATGGGTAAACTCGCCCATTCTGTAGAACCTCTCACCATCTTCAGTGGAGCGCTGCTTTATGAGGACTACACAACCTGAACACAGACGCGCGTGGAGACGCTCATGGACGTTTCTCTGCATGGTTGAGAACTCCTACATGTGGAGGTGAAGCTGAAACTGAGGAACATTGTGCTCGTGATTATTACAGTATTTACTCTTTTCCTTCCAGAGATGTGTTTTTACACAAACTACTGCGTTTTTATTCTTTTATTATTGTGGTAAACGTTTCATGTGAAACACACGCGTGTGGAACCGTTTCTCATGCTTGAGTTGAAGTTCCAGTATAAAAGTAGAAGATTTCCTTCTGATGTGCTGATATATTGCAACATTCAACATTACAATAACAATAATAATGGTATCAGCTTCGTGATATTATGACATCACAATATTTTCAGCTTGGTCTACGATGGTGTGAAAAGGTAACCGTCCCCAGAACTGCTTTCTTTTTTTATAGCAGCGTTCCTGCAGGAACTTTACAGTGATCGATTGATTGATTGATTGATTGATTAGTGACATTTATAATCTACAGAGCTGTTGAAATAAAATTTGGCATGAACAAGGACACAACCACTTATTTACACCTCTGTACACAAGAGAAGTGACCGTATCTTTGTGGACGCTATTCCACGACAATGATATTGTGATATATTATGTACATGATTATCAGCCTTGCCTCGTTCTTACCTGCCAAAGTGTTACTGTGTGTGTTTGTGTGTTTAAAAGAATTATTTTATGAATATTCTTCTTGTGAATCCTCTGAATGTTTTACTGCCCTCCTGTTTGAACATGATGCTAAGATATTTATGCACGGACAGAATTAATCACATTTAAAGCTATCTCAGCGGTCGTGGGCATGGGCATCGATCGCTGCGCCACCCGAGCCAGAGACAGTCAGATGTGGCAGCTCATTTAAGCGTTTACAGACGATATGCATATGTAAGAGCTGATCTAATAATGAGTATTTCCTCTCAACATGGATCGACCTCAGGTTCCTAAAATGAGCATTAGCATTAGCAATAGTGTTAAGAACTTTGGATCATCCATCAGAGCATGTGAATTAGCTTTTAAGTGCCAATAAATAACATTAGCATTAGCAGTGCACACAAAGAGACCAAAAGGAAACAAAAAGGACATTTTACCAAATATCCACTTTTATTTAATCTGACTAGACATTGAATATTAAAAATGAGATTTATTATGAAGCTAATGCTAATCTTTTGTCTCGTCAGTGGAGTGTTTATGAGACGATGCATAGCAGATACTTTACCTCACCATACATCAACTTTAAAGCTTCTATCAAGAGAATTAGCATTAGAATTACAAATAAAGGCTGATTTTAATGACCTGAGCAAACCAAAGTGCAAGAAATTATAAATACCACTGTGAAGTGCTTTCTGAAGAATTAGCATTAGCACTAGCATTAAAAATAAAGAGCGATAGAAAGATCTCTTGTGAAGGTTTTGTTTTAAAAATATTAAAAAATTGGATTTATTTATTTGATTTGCAAAGCTAATGCTAATACCGTACATCAATAATAGGCTGGTCTGGTCTGATGGTTTTGGATGCTGGTCAAAGTGTTTTACAGGAGAAAGTACAAGATATTTAAGTCTTTACAAATACTGTTAGCATTAGCATTAGCATTCTGTTGTGACCCAGTGCAGCTTTAAAAACATCACAACAGCAGAAAGAGCCAAAGAAATTCTACATAACGTTTCTTACACAGATAAACAGTGTATAAATGATTTTATTTCATATTCAACTGAACTTTTAAATGACAGATGAATTTTATTCCTTCTGGTGCAGCAGAATTTCTTCGTCTTTATGAACTATGTAAGTTTTCTATCACGCTGCTCTGAAGATTTTCTATTATAGACTAAACTCTTTTTACTTTATAAATAAAATATGATGAATGATGAGATGTGAATCTGTGATTGTGAACGTGGAGGTTTGCAGCATGTCTTTAAAATAAAGATATTTAATTTTACAGTGTTTGCATTTGACAAAATGTACCAACTATTCTGGAAATCGGGTTTGTATTCTTTACAGGTTTTTATTGTCTAGCAATAGTTACATAAATAGATTAGTGGATGAGTGGATGAATGAATGAATGAATGGATGAATTAATATATGAATGAATGAATGAGGGGTTTAAATAATAACTGGCAACCACAGTAGCAGCGCAAAGCCAGACTCGTTTTACCTGAAGCGGTTTAATAATACAGAGATTTTCAACTTTCTCACTGAAAAGCTTAATTTACCTTTTTAAAATTGTTCATAGCTCTATTTTATGATCGATAAGATTATAAATCTTTCTTAGGTCACATATTTCGTCGAGTTTTATCATGTTAAAACGATAAATTTGATGATAAATGTATTTTATTACAGCCTAATTAGGGTCTGAGGGGGCTGATGTTCGGTTAGCTCTATGCTAACTGTCAGTCAGTGTCAATCTGACGAGAAAATCAAATTGTTTTGGATATTTCTTTATTTTTATTCGCGCACTTTTATATATATCATGTATATAATATGACTATAATGTAGAATCTAATTTAATGAAATTTAATATTGAATTTTTTTTCACACATCGACATCCACAGCACCTCTGGAGATGCCGGGTTGTATCCGACAGACGGTGCGCACAGGCGGGCAGGTGAGCAGCCCCCTCCCCGCGGCCGGTTTGCCGGTTAGTTGAAGAGCTCGTCAGTAATTTACACATTTATTCTGTGTGCAAGCTTAATAGTAAAAAATATAGGTTTATAAGATTCCAATCTTAATATTTTGTCATGTCATTTGTGCCAAATATGTCTGGACACCCTTCATTGTGTTTAAAGCTCTGTTATATAGACTGGGTCTCTCAGTAAAAAACTTGATGTGCCTCATAAACATTGTTCATATATTTATTTTTATAATAAATAAATGTGTGTTCTTGATCACCCCAACTGTTCCACCCTAGGTGCCAAAGTCTAGCTAAAGATCCTGGGTGAATTGGTTGAAGTTCTGGAACGTTCTAGTAAGAATGGACGACACTCGAAGGAACACATAGAACACGGTCGGGTTTCATGTATATTGTAGAACACGGCAACAGAACAGAACGCTCAGGTCCACATTATTTAATGATTTGTATCCTAATCTGACCCACTCATTTAATATATACATACACTATGAACACTGGTTTATTCACTATCACTCATTTAGGTGTGTACAAAGATTTGATTGGTAGATTATTTTAATGACTATGATTAGATTTAGGGTTGGGGTTAGAGCAAATACATCATTAATTTATAAACCCAAGTCATGCACATCATTATTTGAACCGATGAGAGGCAGAAAAGCCCCCAAGGAGATCTAAAGATAATTTTGGATCACCAGTCTAACCAGCATGGTATTACTGGAACACAGGATGTGACTGCATGTGCAGGATAACCCCACCATGTGGATGAACTCCTACTTCCTGTTTGGGTTTCATCCCTCCAGCAGGTACAGAACATCGACCGACACCCCGTCACACAGGATCTGTTTATCCGGCTATAATAACAGTTTATAGATCTGATGAAGCTGATGTCTCCACCCCAGACCCACTGATCTGCTCACTACATCACAGATTTGTGTATGAATATCAACACGCTGATCAGAACAGTTAATCCAGCCATGAAGAATGGGGTAAACCGCCACAATCCAGGTCGCAAAGCTGGTAGAGACGTGTCAGCTGCTTCCAAAGTGGCTTCTACAAAGTACTGGGCCATTGTAGCGTAGAGGTTAAGGTACTGGACTAGTAATCGGAAGGTCGCTGGTTCAAGCACCACCACTACCAGGTTGCCACTGTTGGGCCCTTAAGCAAGGCTCTTAACCCTTAATTGCTTAGAAAATATACTGTCACAATGCTGAAACTGTAAATGTAAATATTGGATAAGGGTCTGAATACTTTTGTGATTAAGGTTTCAGGTTTTCATCATGCTGGCAAAAATGGTGATTAATCAATTAAAAATTAAACCCACAAGTATCAGTTCTAGATCATGTAATTAATCACCAGTGTGAGTGTGAGGATTCATAATCAGTTCTGTTTGGCCGAATCTTCAGCTCGGTCCCGCCGGTTTTCCGTCCAGGATTCCGTCGTAGCCGTGCACGCCGCATTTCTTTCCTGCGATCTGGCAGCCGAACGTGAGAGCTTCCTGTAAGGTCCCTCCTGCGGCATAGAGAAAGAGAGCAGGACTCGTCGTTCATCACCAAACACGCTTCATTATCACTATCCCTCCACTTTACTGAATCCTGGCTTCTCATTGGCTGGCTAGGAGGTGTGAATCTATCCAGCACTGAAGTAGATCAACGTCACATTTAATATACCACGGTAAATAAAGGAGTTATAATAGTGTGTGTTCTGGTATGAGTGTAGCAGGTGCAGCAGTGTTGGGATGGAAGGAGAATTAAGCTCCAAACACTAATAAAAGACTGAACACACACTGTGTCTCGAACGGTCAACCTACAGCCAGCGCTAACAGGGTATGTGTTCCTTATAAAGAAAAAAAATCCCAACAACACTGCTGCACCTGCTACACATGCAACATTTACATTTTGGCATTTATTCAAAGCGACTTACAGTACTGTGACAGTATATACTGTGAAAGCAACTGAGGATTAAGGGCCTTACTCAAGGGCCCAACTGTGGCAACCTGGCAGTGGTGGGGCTCGAACCAGCAACCTTTCGATTACTAGTCCAGTACCTTAACCACTAGGCTACAACACACTTCCATGTCATTACCATGCTAGTGTCAGTGCAGTGCTGGGAATGATCCACCACCCAAACATAAATAACAACGGCACAGCAACTCATGGCCTTCAGTCAGTAATTGTATACCTAGTGTAAGTGTTCCTAATGATGTTTGTACCTTTAGACAGGTTGTAAATGACGGCGGCGTTGAAGGTATCTCCGGCTCCCAGAGTGTCCACCAGTTTCTCAGGAGGAAAAGCGTCTGAGTGAACGATAACTCCATCAGGACCGACGGCATCGGCGCCCTTCTCCGCCCACGCACAGATCAGTACTGCCCTACAGAGCAACACATCCAGAGAAGTCCTGTTATAGCATCAACACATCCTCCATGGTTCATTATTCTCTTTGTTCTGCCCACGGGCCACCTGAGGTCACATGACCTTCTGATCAGAATCACCATTGTGCATTGTGTATATATTTATTTATTGAGGCTCCAGGGGTCACAGTTAGTTTCACTTAAGTGCCTCAGCCTGCTCAAGGTCACAGTGGATCCAGTGCCATCTAGAAACACCAGGTGGAAGGTGAGACACACTGTAGCTGCGTCACCATGCCCACGGTCAATGAGACCTGGTTTAATTACAGCTCACTACTGACATCTAGTGGTGAGGTATAGACAGTAACACTAAACACTTCGGTGACTAAAAACTGCTTGTGGAGTTTAGCACGTTCTCTTCGAGTCTTCGTAGTTTTCTTTCGATACTCTTTGGGATAGATTGGAACGTCGACTGTGAAACATGCTGTCAAACATGAGCGCCTGATCTCACAAATGCTCTTGTGATTAAATGATCACTAATTCCTGAAAATGCTTTTTAAACATGCAGAAGGTGGATTTGCTGCTCTATATCACCCCAGGTGTAAACGAGCAAGCAAGTAAGCGAATGTGTGATGACCTATGATGATTTGATGGCCGGTCATGGATATTTGCCTTGAGCCCAGTGCCTCTGAAGCGCTGCAGACCCTCTTTGACCCTGACCAGAATCTGGTGCACTTTAGAGGGGTGTGTGCTTACCTACCCGTTTTTGAGACGGGGGTAAAATCCCTTCACTGCATCAGACGCCGACTGGAACCCGAAATGTGACGCCACGTCTTTACTGACGAACACCTGCATAACACACAGGGGAATGATCAGGGTAGCAGTGGGTACAGAGCCTGTTACGGGTGCAAAGAGGGAACTGTAGTGTGGGGAGCTGTACCAGGTCTCCATGAGGGAACAGTTGGTATAAGGGTTGACGTGTTTTCTCGATCTCCACTGAGATGGTGATCCTGTTCCTCTCCTCCTGTTTGAGGTTGTAGTTCCTCACCTGCTGGATCATCTTCACCTGATCTTCAGCATTACGACCCTAAACACACACACACACACACACACACACACACACACACACACACAACACTATATGTATTTATATATTTATATATACAGTGTATCACAAAAGTGAGTACACCCCTCACATTTCTGCAAATATTTCAATATATCTTTTCATGGGACAACACTATAGACATGAAACTTGGATATAACTTAGAGTAGTC
This sequence comes from Trichomycterus rosablanca, assembly GCF_030014385.1. Lineage (NCBI taxonomy): Eukaryota > Metazoa > Chordata > Actinopteri > Siluriformes > Trichomycteridae > Trichomycterus > Trichomycterus rosablanca. Next base: position 286,531 of record NC_086000.1, on the reverse strand, counting down.
AGTGTACAACTTGTTTAGCAGTGTAGATTTACTGTCTTCTGAAAATAACTCAACACACAGCCATTAATGTCTAAATAGCTGAAACATAAGTGAGTACACTCCACAGTGAACATGTCCAAATTGTGCCCAAAGTGTCAATATTTTGTGCGACCATCATTATTATCCAGCACTGCCTTATCCCTCCTGGGCATGGAATTCACCAGAGCTGCACAGGTTGCTACTGGAATCCTCTTCCACTCCTCCATGATGACATCACGGAGCTGGTGGATGTTAGACACCTTGAACTCCTCCACCTTCCACTTGAGGATGCGCCACAGGTTCTCAATTGGGTTTAGTCCATCACCTTTACCTTCAGCTTCCTCAGCAAGGCAGTTGTCATCTTGGAGTTTGTGTTTGGGGTCGTTATCCTGTTGGAAAACTGCCATGAGGCCCAGTTTTCGAAGGGAGGGGATCATGCTCTGTTTCAGAATGTCACAGTACATGTTGGAATTCATGTTTCCCTCAATGAACTGCAGCTCCCCAGTGCCAGCAACACTCATGCAGCCCAAGACCATGATGCTACCACCACCATGCTTGACTGTAGGCAAGATACAGTTGTCTTGGTACTTCTCACCAGGGCGCCGCCACACATGCTGGACACCATCTGAGCCAAACAAGTTTATCTTGGTCTCGTCAGACCACAGGGCATTCCAGTAATCCATGTTCTTGGACTGCTTGTCTTCAGCAAACTGTTTGCGGGCTTTCTTGTGCGTCAGCTTCCTTCTGGGATGACGACCATGCAGACCGAGTTGATGCAGTGTGCGGCGTATGGTCTGAGCACTGACAGGCTGACCTCCCACGTCTTCAACCTCTGCAGCAATGCTGGCAGCACTCATGTGTCTATTTTTTAAAGCCAACCTCTGGATATGACGCCGAACACGTGGACTCAACTTCTTTGGTCGACCCTGGCGAAGCCTGTTCCGAGTGGAACCTGTCCTGGAAAACCGCTGTATGACCTTGGCCACCATGCTGTAGCTCAGTTTCAGGGTGTTAGCAATCTTCTTATAGCCCAGGCCATCTTTGTGGAGAGCAACAATTCTATTTCTCACATCCTCAGAGAGTTTTTTGCCATGAGGTGCCATGTTGAATATCCAGTGGCCAGTATGAGAGAATTGTACCCAAAACACCAAATTTAACAGCCCTGCTCCCCATTTACACCTGGGACCTTGACACATGACACCAGGGAGGGACAACGACACATTTGGGCACAATTTGGACATGTTCACTGTGGGGTGTACTCACTTATGTTGCCAGCTATTTAGACATTAATGGCTGTGTGTTGAGTTATTTTCAGAAGACAGTAAATCTACACTGCTATACAAGTTGTACACTGACTACTCTAAGTTATATCCAAGTTTCATGTCTATAGTGTTGTCCCATGAAAAGATATAATGAAATATTTGCAGAAATGTGAGGGGTGTACTTACTTTTGTGATACACTGTATATATTTATTTTTTATTTTCCCCCCTTTTTCTCCCCCTTTAGCGCATCCAATTGTTCAGTTAGCATCGTGCTTCCTCTCTGTCTATGCTGAACCCCGCCCTGACCGAGGAGATCGAAGCTAACCCATCTCCCCTCCGAAACATGAGCAGCAGCCAGATGCATTTTTGCCACCCGCACATTGATGAGTTTGTGGCGGCGGCCACAAGTATTTATACACGTGCAAAACTTGTAGTAGGAGCTGAACTTCTCACCTCAAAGTGAATCCACTTGAACTGAGTGAGATCCAGCCTGGAGAAATCATCTGCTGAAACGTCAGGTAGATTCCTGATTCAACACAGGAGAGATAATCACAACCCTGATTCACTCTCACCTACAATCCTCGCTCAGGGGTCCAACAGAGGCAACTCGGCATGTGAAAGATCTGATCTCCACTTACTGGAAGTGTTCGGTTAGGGTGGTGGCTGCTAAATGTGACATAGACGGGTGTTTAGAGGTCACAAGGGTAACACAGGTGTTGAATAGGTAATATATAGGTAATATATGTGTTGAATGGGTACTATAAATGTGATATATAGATACTATAGGGGGTAATATAGGTGTTATATAGGCAATATAGGGGAAATATAGGTGTCATATAGGTAATATGGGGTAGTACATGTGTTATATTGGTAATATGAGGTAATTATAGGTGTTATTTTTGTAATATAGGGATTAATCTGTGTGTTATATAGGTAATATGGTAATATAGGTCATATAAAAGTAATTTAGGTGTTATATAGGTAATATTGGATATAGGTGTTATATAGGCAATATAGAGGAAATACAGTATAGGTGTTATTATTAAGGTAATGGGGTAATATAGGTGTTATATAGATAATATATGTGGTATATAGGTACTATAGGGGGTAATATAGGTGTTGTTATTGATTGTTCTGCCTACAACATCTACAGTAGAAGCTACATTGCATGTACACCATATAGCCAAAAATACCTGGACACCTGACCATGAGCGTATTTAGAGAGATCCGGTTCTAAATCCACTGTCATTAATACACATGCATGATACACATTGTACTGGGAATGAGGTGTGAAATTACCACAGGTCAATTAACAACACATGCAGGTAATTAATGTTTTAATGAGTAGATTCAGTCATTCATTCTAATGTTAAACTGAATTAGTCTGAATTATTATTTATCTTCCACTGCAGGTTTTTACAGCAAAAATCGCTGCCACCCAAACCACATAACCACATAATTCTGCCACTCTGTCTCTTCCTAGGAGCTTTACCAATCTAGTCGCGTCCAATTCCCTGATCGTAACTTCGCAGCTGAACTAGCCCTATCACAGGCGTGCAGTTACCTCGACCAGCCAGCAGAGGCCACAACTGCAGCAGCGATCAAGAACCTGTTTAACCTCCCTCCCTCAGATACAGTCAGTCACGTCTGTTAGACACCCGGTCAATCTATAGCACAGCCGAGGTTCGAAATCGAGAGCCTGAGAGGTCAGCGGGAGTGAGCTAGTACTGTAGACTGCAGCACCACCCAAGTGTCCTGACCTCTAGTGTTTAAACTGTGTAACTGCAGCAGACTGGATCAATGCAAATCATTAATAATACAGTAATATGTTAAATATTGTGATCATTTAAATCCTACAGTGGAATCATCATGACATATCAGGGTAGATGATTATTATTATTATTATTAGGTCTAATTCTCCAGTCTTACGTGTCGTAGAGCAGCACGGTGCGAGAGCCTGAGGTGGGACAAACAGCGCAACAAGCACAAGGCGTCACGCCACACTGCTGCCACGCTACACCCGAAATATCCACGCCCCGCCGGCTAAAATCCTCCACGATGAAGCTGGCAGTAAAGAGAGAAGCACAGCATCGGTTTATGACCTGGCGACAGTGTGAGCGCGGCCGGGGGCACACAGGCAGCTCGCTAAACTCCACCTATAAACGCTAAACCAACCGACGGGATGGAAACGGTCACAGCGCCACCTATCGCTCACACCCCAAAGTGCAGGAAGACGTGTGTGTGTGTGTCCAGAGTCTCTGTATTAATGCACCTTTCTGTACTTCCCATTACAGTCTGGAAGTACATCAGGGGTCCACACACACACACACACACACCTGTTCATGTGCAGGATGGTGCGAGTACCCGTGTGCTGGGTGCTGATGATGATGGAGGCGGGGCTGGAGCACTGAGCATGCTCAGTCAGGTGAGAGATGTCAATCTGGTAGAGTTTAAAATCACTCAGGATGAAGCTACAGGAACAGAGTGGTTATAGAACAGAGCGAGTGTGTACACACACACACACACACGTATATACACACACACGTATACACTCGTATATACACACACACTCATATATACACACACACACACACACACGTATATACACACACACGTATACACTCGTATATACACACACACTCATATATACACACACATGTATACACTCGTATATACACACACACGTGTATACACTCGTGTATATACACACACTCTCATATATACACACACATGTATACACTCGTATATACACACACACTCATATACACACACGTGTATACACTCGTATATACACACACACTCATATACACACACACACACATGTATACACTCGTATATACACACACTCATATACACACACACACGTGTATACACTCGTATATACACACACTCTCATATATATACACACACATGTATACACTCGTATATACACACACACTCATATACACACACACACGTGTATACACTCGTATATACACACACACTCTCATATACACACACACACACATGTATACACTCGTATATACACACACTCATATACACACACACACGTGTATACACTCGTATATACACACACGTGTATACACTCGTATATATACACACACACTCATATACACACACACGTGTATACACTCGTATATATACACACACACTCATATATACACACACACGTGTATACACTCGTATATACACACACGTGTATACACTCGTATATACACACACTCATATATACACACACACACGTGTATACACTCGTATATACACACACTCATATACGCACACACGTGTATACTCTCGTATATACACACACTCTCATATATACTCTCATATACACACACGTGTATACACTCGTATATACACACACACTCTCATATATACACTTACACACACACTCACATTCGTACATACACCTATACACACCCTCATATATACACTCGTATATATATATATATATATATACACACACACACACACTTGTATATATACTCATATAAACACTCATACACTTTTATACACTCATGTACACACACATATATATACTCATATATACACGTGTACACACTCAGGTACACTCATACACTTTTATACACACTCGTATATACATTCATACATGCACACACACACGTATATACACTTACACACACACTCATATATACACTCATTCATATAGATACATAAACTCACTCATGTTCATATGCATGCACATACTCTTATACACTCATTAATATACACACACTCAAATACACACACTCCCGATGTGTAATTTGTCCCAGACAGACAGGAGCTCTAGAGGACGAGGACCTGCTGACCCCTAATGTGTGTGTGTGAGGAGAAGTGTGGGTGTGGGTGATGGTACTTACTCAGCGACGGGTCCTGCAGCTAAAGAACCCATGAAAGCACACGGAGCTCCGAGCAGAGCCAGAACTGTACAGGAGTTTGAGGCGTTACCACCTCGCTGCCATCGCTGAGACAAACATCTACACACACACACACACACACACACACACACAGTAACACCTGATCACCACTGTGGTACCCACACAGACCAGTAATTCTCAATGCAGTCATCCTGGTCAGGGGTGTGGTGTGTCCTGGACAGGGTAACTTTTAACATCACCTTAAGTTGACCTAATTTATGCACCTAAGCATTTCACTCACCTTTCACACCTGTGTTAATGTGACGTGACAATAAAGTGATTTGATTTGACCTGAGCACTGGCCAAGAAGCGCTACAGGCTGGTACATGCTTGATTTATTCTGTATTTTAGACAGCAGGAGTCGCTGTTGCAGCAGCAAGAATTAATTGTGTCCAGCGTTTTCTCCCTCGGACTCAACCCGGCCAGGTCAGTAGCACCGGTGAGCTGGTGTATTAAATCTGCTCACCACACATGTAATCCACATGTAGCATAACCGCTTCCCAAAGAAAGTGATTACATAAATGTGAGTGCAGCTTCTTGCTTTGTGTCATCACAGGGCAAAAAAGCAGAATGCGGCTCTGTGTGGTAGCACAGGACGCACCACCACCCTGACCATGTGTTAACAACCACACACTGCTGAAAGTTCTGCTGAACTTGATCTAGATGCTGGTTGCATGATGCTAATGTTATGAGCTATTAATCTCCCTCTTCCATTAATATCTGGACAGCAGTGGTTGCACATTAACCCTGAACTGATGCTCAGTGCTGCTCAGTTATGTCTGTAATAAGTAAGTGAACCCCCTGCAGCTGCACACCTGGTGTCTGTGTCCTCATCCGGGTATTTCTCCACCACGTTTATAATATCCAGACACACCAGTCCCACACACAGGATCTTCTTGTGCTCCATAGCAGGCTCCTAATGCACAGCGGTGCAGTTTGTACCCAGGGTGAGGGTGCACTGTAGCCCTCTCTGATTGGTTCTGCAGGACCGAAGCCCTGATAATAAGTCTCCTTCCTCTCAGTCACTGGCTGCGAGTTATTCGGAGGGGATCATCCCTACTGAGGGCAGCAGCCATGTGTAGGGTGTGTCCTTATTTTCAGTGATCACTCGTCCAGAAATCACTTATAATTTTCTAAAACTCAATTTTTAATTGTTTTATTTATAGAGCCATTTAAACCTGACAATTGATGAAGACTTGATTGATGAACTCCCATGATTCTACACAGTGTTTTCACTCGTAATGAAACCATCGCTGCAGTAAACAGTGTGTTTGACCTATAAATGCATTAAAAGAACCAAACATTGGTGCTTAAACAATAAACTGTACCGTTCCTGTAGTGTAAATATCACTCAGACTGTGTTCCACATGACTGTTGTTTTTATTTTCCTAAAAATAAAGCCTACACAATGTACACTACATAGGGGTTAGGGGTAGTGAACACGCTCTTAGAATGAAGCGCAGCCGGTTACTCTGGTAATACGTCATTACGCACAGTGACGCGCAACCCAAACAACACACACTTTACAAAAATAAACATTTATAAATAATAATTTATACAGAATTAAATACAGAGAGGAGCGAACAGTGAGTATAGAATATAAACATACCCTAAACCGATCATTTCTACAACTCACCGCGCTTATGTGCCTGCATGTATACTGATGTACACTAGAGGGAGACACAATACACACCATACATAGAAACACATTTAGAATTTAATCAGTGCATTACACTCAAAAAAGTTGGGACAACGGTTTTCTGAAGTACCCCCGAACCCATGTCACTTTATTTTTTCACATATCATTGACGGTCACACACATTCACCATGGTTTTCTGGCTTTGTTCTACATAGACTGAGATCTCTCCAGATTCCCTGAATCTTTTCAGAATATTATGTACAGTAGATGGCGAATAATTTTAATGACTTTTAATCTTGCACTGAGAAACTTTCTTTTTGAACGGATTGTTGATTCTCTTATGAAGTTATGGCACAAACGGCGATCCACGAACCATCCATGCTTGCAGTAGCCACATAGGTTTAGGGGTACTTCAGAAAACCGTTGTCCCAATTTTTTTCAAGTGTGTTACATGTATCAAATTCTAAATAGTTTCTATTTACAAACTAATCAACAGCAACAAATCAGTGGCCAAGTCATCAACAGTGATGTTGATCAGTAAAACTTTGGAAATCTCATCTTTCTGTAAACAGGGTTTGTATGTGTGTGTGTTTTATTATTATTATTATTGTTAGATTCAGACGTCGGTAATTCAGCCCACGAGTCAAATATTTGAATAGTGTTGAGTTGTTTTGCTGTTAGCCAGTGTGCTAATGTTAGCGTGTGTTCTCTTAATTACAGTGAGGAGACTGAATGCTGCTGGAACAATAGACAGTAAATCAGGTTCTGCAGGACTCGCCGCTGTGCACCGTAACTATAGGGACACGTTTATAAGCACAGAGCGTTTTAATTCAGGCAGGATTCATCTGATATAAACGCTTTCAACTCTCGGTTCAACCGAACGGAACACGGTGAGTTTTTACCAAAGTCCTCTCATACCACAGTAACCATTTAAAACACCAGAATTATTGGCACGTTTAGTAAAGATGAGCTTTAATCTCCATCTCTCTCCATTGTACTCAGAGATGTCTGCAGGAGGCAAAGGGGTGGTCAGGACCGCGGTGGCTGAGGGTCGTCTGGAGGTTCTGCAGATCTATAAACTCCTCCAGTGTGTACGTGAGGGGAACAGGAGCCGGGTGGAGAAGATGGTCCAGCTCGGCGTTCCCAATCTAATCAACCTGACAGACCCGAGGGAGGGAAGCGGAGTTCTGCACCTGGTGTCGGTGGAGAACGATCTGGACATGGCCGAGTTCCTCCTGACTTTAGGTGCTCACCCTGACGTCCAGGACAGAAGAGGACGGACCGCCGTGATACTTGCCGCAGAGCTCGGCCACGATGGCATGATGGAACTTCTGGCTAAGAACCGTGCCAACATGAACCTGGTGGATAATGAGGGGAAGGGTACGGGTGTGGTTATTTCCTAAAAGACTCACTGACTGACAGACTTAATTTAGGCTAAACGACTTTCTAAATGATTGTTTTACTGACTCATTCTCACAGACAAGCCAAACAACTCACTAAACGACTCACTAAATGACTCAGTAATTGATTAAATGACTCATTCTCACATATTGACAGACAAAATGACTCTCTAAATGACTCAATGATTGATTTAGTGACTCATGTTTACAGACAGACTAAACGACTCACTGAACAACTCAATAATTGATTAAATGACTCATTCGCACATATTGAAAGACTAAACGACTCACTGACTGACTTTGCAACTCACATTCTCTCTCACTGATTCACTCACAGGTTCCCAAACACTCATCGCCCGACTCGCTAACTTGCTTACTGACAGACTCGCTGAACCAAGCAGCGAATGATTCCTCGTCAGACTCACTGGCTGATTCATTAAACGATTCCCTGAATCACTGACTCACTGACAGACTCGTGGGCCGTGTATAATTTATGCCTCTTGTTTTGTGTCTCTGCCTCATTATGCAGGAGTGCTGTTTTACTGCATCTCTCCTACGAAGAGACACGCCCGCTGCCTGCAGGTGGCGCTCAACAGCAACGCGAACGTTAACAACGTCTCTAACGGCGGTACGCCCGTGTTCCTCCTGGCCTGTGAACACGCCGAGGAGTGTGAGAGCTTCTGCATCAGCATGCTGGAGAGAGGAGCCGACGCCAACTCCACCCACCAGGTTCGTACCACAGACGCCACAGACGATCCGATACCTGCTCAGACCCGAGGTGTTACAGTGTGTGTGTGTGTGTGTGTGTGTGTGTGCAGGTCACAGGTCGTACAGCTCTGATGGAAGCAGCGAGATCAGGATCAGTGAGGTTGGTGAGATCCATCCTACAGAGAGGAGCGAATCCCAACCTGCTGGATAAAGAGCGAGTGCACGCTGCTCACCTCGCCGCACGCCACGGACACTTCCAGGTACCAGAGTCAGGGGTACAGGGGTCACCCCAAACCCGCACAGAGGGTACAAACAAGAGAAACTACAACTCTGTTTAATAAATCATATAAAGTCAAATATCAACAACATCCAGAAGCGTCGCCGGCCTCTCTGTGCACTGTGGAAACGTGTTCTGATGAATCTTATATAGCTGTTCTTTAGGCCAAACAGGAGAAGGACCTTCCCTAATGTGTTGTTTTTGATGTGTTGAGGTATTGCTGGTGCTGTCGGCGTACTCGGCTGATCTGGGCGTGGTGTCTGTGGATGGGAACACGGCGCTGCATGTAGCTGCTGCTGGAGGTCACGCTGAGTGCTGCAGGTTCCTCACACAGAGGGGTGAAGCACACCAACACACGGGGACTCTTATTAATCATATTTATCATAATAATAACACTAATAATAATCATATTAATCACATTTATAATAATAATAGTAATAAAATAATAATAATAAAATAATACAGATAATAATTATAATAATAATAATAATATAATAATAATAATAAAATAATAATAATAATAAAATAATACAGATAATAATAATAATAATAATAATAATAAAATAATACAGATAATAATTATAATAATAATAATAATATAATAATAATAATAAAATAATAATAATAATAAAATAATACAGATAATAATAATAATAATAATAATATAATAATAATAATAAAATAATACAGATAATAATAATAATAATAATAATATAATAATAATAATATAATAATAATAATACAGATAATAATAATAATAAAATAATAAATAATAATAATAATAATACAGATAATAATAATAATAAAATAATAATAAATAATAATAATAATACAGATAATAATAATAATAATAATAATAATAATAATAATAATAATAATACAGATAATAATAATAATAATAATAATAATAATAATAATGTGAATTAGTTTGAATCAGCTGCAGGTCAGATGGTGGATAGATGAACACTTACCTTTTTATTGTGATCAAATTCTACAGAAGTTTGATTGATAAACGTCTTTACTCATAACGCTCGTGTTTCCATGTCAGGTTGTAACCCAAAGCTGAAGAACCTTCTCGGTCTGGTTCCTCGTCAGATGGCTAAAGAACACGGCCACAGTGCAGCGCTGAAGGAGCTGAAGAAGGCCGAGCGCTCGTTTACTAAGTTCTCCAGACCCGGTGTGGATAATCCTAACCAGCTGTGGGCTCTCAGACTGCACGACTGGTCGCACGAGCACCAGGAGACGTTAAGGAAGGTCCTCCAGCCCCCGGAGAGCCCCGGTCCTCCTGTGGAGAACGTATCTAAGGAGGCTTTCACATCGGTTCTGCAGAGCCATCGTGCTCCGGTGGATCAGGAACATCTGCAGAAGATCGTCTCTCTCCACGACGTCAAGCGAGACGGCACCATCAACCTCGAAGACTTCTTCAAGGGTCTGAAGTACCTTCAGAAGGCCTTCGTCCTGTCCTCCTACGCCCCCAAACAGAAGAAGAAGGGCGGGAAGAGTGGGAAAGGGAAGGGGAAGAAGGGGCGAGGGGCGTTCGTGGCTCCTCTGCCCATCTGCACTCGCCCCCCCGACACCATGGAGAGGCGAGGAGACGGGGGGCCGCCGCTCTTCATGATCGAGAGCTACCAGCCGTTCACCGACACTAAGCGCTTCGATCGAGACCGGCCCCCGGCGCACCCGGTGGAGGACGACTCGGCGTGGTATGTGGACGAGCCCGAGAGGATCTACACCCACATCAACCGCTCGGTCCGGACAGACGACTTCGAGTCGCTGTGCCTGGCGTTCAGCGAGGGCGTCCCCGTGGACGTGAGGGACCCGTTCTACAAAACGCCGCTCATGGTCGCCGCCGGCAGCGGGAACTATCAGATGGTCGAGTTCCTCATCAGCCTGGGGTAAGAGAACCACCATGTTCTTAGATATAGCCTCCACTCGCCTGCTCAGCCTTCCAACAAACGTCTGTACTGACTGTGGGAATTTGTGCCTGCTTACTAAAGCTTTGGCTCACTGTAGACATCCCAATTCATCCCAAGTGGACCTGGAGGGTCATCTAACCGAACCATGCCTATATAAGCCTTGCTTTAGGCACACAGAAAGGGCCTTCCCTAAAGTGTTGCCACAAGAGTGAAGGCTGTTATAATTGTGTGTGTGTTTACTAGTTATGATTGACTACATCTGTTGACGTCTCTGTGCTCATATAAATAGGACTAGTTTGTCCACACCATTAAGCAGAACCACTAGCATTACAGTTTGGGTTTTTTGCCTGAACCTTGGCAATAAGACCACTGTTCCATGTTAGCCAAATGACGTTATAGATGTTCTGCACCTAAATGAATCGTCTAGGCTGCTGTCCATATACTTTTGAGCCGATAGATTCTCAGGAAACCTAATATAATCGAGTGGAACTTCAGGTTCTCGCAGTTCTTCAGGAACAGAAATGACCGCTACCTTTACGAAGACGCCGGTTCCTCACAGGCGTATGTAAACCTTCGAGCTGACCGCGGTGTGACCTTCTGTTTGCAGGGCGGATGTGAACGCGAGCGATCAGTTCCGCTGGACGCCGCTCCATCACGCGTGTCACGCCGGACAGGCGGAGATCACCGAGCTGCTGCTGAAGCACGGCGCTCTGCTGGACGCCGAAGCTCTGAACGGAGCCACGCCCCTCATGAGAGCCATCCAGAGCTGCAGGAGCTCCTGCGTGGACCTGCTCATCAGATCCGGGGCCAAAGTCAGCGCCCAAAATAAGAAAGGTACCTTACCTGTCGCCCCCCAGGGTGTCAGTGATGATCTACCAATCATGTGAGCTGTTAGAGGAGCTCAGCTTCACGTTCACATCTGATCTGAATAGAACTCTTATTTGCACCCTGTTTGGACATACCCAATTCCCCTGTGCACACTGGCAACGTCTGCCTGCCGCACAGCGTCCCTGCTGACCCCGCTACTCCCTCCATATTCCTCCGCCACTCGAGTCAGTGCCTCAAGCCGCCAGTAGGAGTCACTGCAGCATCTGTGAGGTGTCTGCTGAGTGCCTGACCAGGCTGGTAGCACTGCTGAAGTTTTATTAGCATTAAAGGTGCAAATACGCTGTAATCCCAAAAGTATTTGGATGCCTAAGCATGAGCGTGCTGGACGTCCCGTTTCAAAAACAAACAGTATTAAAATAGAGCGATCTCTGTGTGACCTTCTCACCAGACCTTATGGGAATTTGTGCCCGTTTAGTCAAAAGATGGCGGCTGGATGTCTGTGTTCCGGTTCATCCCAGAGCTGTTGAGTGGGGCTGGGCTCAGGGCTCTGTGCAGGACACTGGAGCATTTCTTTATGTCTTTATAGGAAAAGGGCCTTCCCTAAACTGTCAGAAGCAAATGATTACTTTTATTACACCTGTTAGTGACTGTTATGGCAGAAACTCATGAATTCAGTCATTAGAAGAGCCGTCCCGATACTTTTGCCCACACATTCTGTGGGTGTGTTACAGATCAGAGCTGTCTGGACGTGGCCCGTCTGTACGGAGATGAAAGGATCATTGATTTGGTTAAAACCAAGTTGGACGCCCTACCAAAGCTGAAGGAGAACAGGAAAGGATCAGCGAGTCCATCAGTGAGAGCAGCTCCTCCTGCACCACCACAGAAGGTTCGACCCACAACCAGAACGTTTACTGCTCTGCTGGTTCTGATGGTCCGGGCGTGGCAGGTGACCTGCTCTGGGTGTGTTTTGTTGCAGGATGTTCTAGCAGGACCGAGGGTGACGGGGGTGAACCTGAAGGAAAACATCATAACCATAAACCCTCAGAACACCGCCAGCGCCGGCACCGCCACCACCGTGCAGAAACTCGACATTCGCTTCACTCCCAAAACTGTGAGTTACTCCTGCTCATCAGACAGGTCCACCACTTATTACAGCGCCAGGAGAAAGTTTGTGCCCCCCCCCCCCCCCCCCCCCCGTCTGATAGCTGTTTCTACATATTTATCACACTTAATTGCTTCAGATCTTCAAACAACATGAGATAAAAACACAGTTTTAATAATCATCTCATTCAACACCATGTGTGAAAATATAATCACCCCCTTAAATCAACTAATTTACACTGTTTAATTAGACTAGACACGAGTGGGTGATTACAGCAGCTAACATCTTCAGTCTGCTGGTTAGTATGATGATGCCCACGCAGAAATGTAATATATAACATATCTGCCCCTATATGATAATGTTTTCCCACATATGTTAGCTGTAATGTGATCTATTATTATAACATACATGTATCCTCTGGATTGAAGTAGATGTACGTTTATAACATATCTAAAATACCAAGAACAAAATGTGTGTATGTATATATACTAAATACGTCAGGATTCATTGTATATGCTATTATATGTTGTATCCATCCATGTTAGCATAAATATTACATTTATACCCCAATCAGGGTCAGAGCATCTCCAAAACTGCAGCTCTTGTGGGATGTGTCCCGGTCTGCAGTGATCAGTGTCTATCGAAAGTGGTAAACCGGCGACAGGGTCATGGGCGGCCAAGGCTTATTGATGCATGTGGGGAGCAAAGGCTGGCCCGTGTGGTCAGATCCAACAGACGAGCTCCTGTAGCTCAGATTTATGTAAAAATAATTATAAATCTTACAATTATACACATACACAAGCATACAGATTTCTATGGGCCACACATATGTCAATATACTGTTATGTAATATAACAGTTCTAATAGGTTTCATATATAGTTTGCACAAATATGGGCATACATTTTATATATGAACATGTATTACATTGGTGTGTGGGTGTGTGGATGCTTTGTTGCTTCAAAGCCTGAACGACTTGATTGATGCAACCATAAATTCTTCTCTCGATCAATAAATCTCAAAGGAGCAGAGACTGATCAGGCATCAATATGAAGATCCTGAAAAATGAGGATGTCCAGCTCTGAAAAATACCAATTAAACACCAAAATACCAAATACTAACCAAACCGTTTAGTGGGGGAAAAGCCTGGGACTGAGCAAAAAACAAATCAACTGATCCTGGAAACCATCACTACTGATTTATTCACCCCTGTAAACACTGTGTGTGTGTGTGTGTGTGTGTGTGTGTGTGTGTAGGTGTGGGGGAAAAGGTTGGCATCTTCGGCTCAGCACTTGGAGAGGAGGGTGGACAGGAGGAACCTTCTCTCATATGAGGTGGATTTTAAGGATTCCGTTACACCCTTCATGAAGAACATAAACAGGAAGCTGATGGAGACGGGCGTGGTCTGATGGACATGTGTTCGGCTGACCTTAAACAGAGAAAGACAAACTGAAATAAACTCCTTTACTCAACTGTAACTTTATTAATTAAACATTTAGACTGACCGAGCACTAAGCTACACCTACTGTACAGATGAAATGTGTGGGTATACAAATACTGACTGTAGCTCATCTGTACTCTTTGCACCCCTTGTACCCCATTTATCAATCGTCATGTTTGGTCCATTCCAAACACTGTGCTGTGAGTAACATGGTAATAACATGGTAGAGTGTGTGTTGTTCTGGTATAAATGTAGCAGGTGTAGCAGTGTTGTGGGATTTTAAACTCCTTAATGTCAATGCTGGGAGGAGAATGTAAAATGGCTGTGTGTGTGTGTGTGTGTGTGTGTGTGTGTGTGTGTGTGTGTGTGTGTGTGTGTGTGTAGCGTGGAGGACATAAGGAGGGACAGGTGCTGGTCTCAGTGAAGATTCGGATTCCCACCACACCCACCACACACTGATGAGCCAGTTTGAACTGATATTTATATTTACAGCAGGAAACCAAACAAAATCCTTTATTTACCCACAATTCACCTTTATTTTACCTTTAACTGTATGTGTTATTTATATTTTAAGATCTTGTCTTTAACTGGGCTGGTCTGAGTAATAAAATCTTCTTATAATATGTATAAAGAGGTGCATCTTATGTGTGTGGGCATCAAACAAGTAGTGTGTGTGTGTGTGTGTGTGTGTGTGTGTGTGTGTGTGTGTGTCCCTCAGACAACATTGCATTAAAATCCCCTTGATTCAGTAACCACGGCTCACCACTGCATCCATAAACTCAAGTTCAGACTCGACTACACAAAGCAGAAGCCGAATATCAACAACATCCAGAACCGCCGGCCACTTCTTACAGCTTAAACTTAGGTATTAACACCTACGTTTAAAATCCTGCATCATGGTATGCGGGTGTCGGTGCCAAAATCACGTCCAGTATCACCTTCTTATTTACATTTTCCTGCTGTCCCGACTTTTTGGAAATTGGACTTTTGGGAATGTGAGAGGATTCAGTTCTGTTTGTTCCACTAAACAGATCAAATATCTGCTGATGTAAACACACCCATCACAGAAAATCCAGCTCAGCATCAGCATCTATTTCTCGTAGCTCTGTATTTTTATTCCAATCTGAAAACAAACCCAAGTGGAAACTATCTGAAACTATACGTCTCTAAACAGAATTATTTATAACGATCCTGTACACATTAGTATCAGCGTCTGATTGATGAGAATTATGAAGCTTATGGAAGGAATGTTTGCATTATTATTCAATTATGAGAAAAGCTCAGTTTTTAATGAAGAAGCAGCATTATATAAGAGTTTAGGAAAGAATCATTTTACACTCTCAGAGCAATAATAAAGTTGTAAACAACTAAAGATGTTAAACGTCTGCTTGGAGAAGGACATATAACTATATCGACCGCACACACAGTGATGTGATCAGTTCGAGTGACCAAACCAATATTGTGCACATTAGTTAGTCTCCCAAACTAAAACCAGACCCTACATACAGAACCAAAGGTTGTTCAGGAGCGTTGTCAGAGGAAAGCTTTTCCCTCAAGGACCAACACACCTAAACACCTACAGTTTAACAGACATTTCTGGAACTTTCATGTGTTTATGGTCAGAAGATGCTAAAAGATGGATTTATGGCAACAAACACCAGAGGTGAGTTTGAAGATGAAAACATGAAGATAGCCATGCAGAAAAGTACATCGTCCCCACTGTGAAGCATGGTGGTGGATGTTTGTGGTTGATATACGGTACATAGAATCATGGGTTGTGTCCGAAATCGCATACTTACTAGGTACATACTGGAGGAAGTATACACTGCTCAGCCGGTAAAGCAGTACGCTCTTTCAGTACGCAAGTGTGCAGTATGCACACAGCCTCGTACATACTACCTCCGCCATCTTACCAATATCACATGACGCATGACGTCTCACCACCACAGTAATAACCATTTTAAAATCGGACAAAATTTATTCTGTCGTTCACTACAAAGCTGCTCATAACGTTATTGAGGGTCGTACTAAATCATAACGTTTAATGTTTGTCTTACTCCGCTTTCCGCCATCTTTCTTCTTCGCTATGAACGCATTTGCAGCTCCAGTTGAATTATGGGATAGATCATCGGACCGTAAGTGTGCATTGTTTGCATACTCAAAAATGGCTGCCCAGGCAGTAAGTCATCTGGGTACCTTTCGCGTACTGTTTAATGTGTACGACGTATTTGGACACACTAACCGCTCTCACGTACTGCTCTCGCGGACTGTTCAGTATGGAAGTATGTGATTTCGGACACAGCTATGGACTCCATCATGTACCAGCAGATATTAAATTAAAACCTGCCTCAGTAAGGAAGCTTAAACTGAGCCATGGCTGGGTCTTCCAGCAGGGCGATGATCCAAATGACAGCTTAAAAATCCACTCAGATTTACTTAATAACTACAAAATGAAGATTTCCTGATCTCCTGAGTTAAACCCAGGAAAACCTGAGGGATGAGCTAACCAGGAGCATCTGGAGAGATTCTATGTGGAGCAAAGATCTCCAGTCTCATTAAGCATTATAAAAAAAGACAAATAGACACTTTGCTTCAATATTTATGGAGTCAGTAAAATATATCATTTTATTTTCTATAAGTGTAAGATTTTCTCTCAGAGCTTCTACAGTTCGGTTTGGATTCTGAAGCCTCGTTACAGCGCCATGATAAATTTCCACCCAACCGCTTTACACTAAGACCTCAATTCTGCCCAGCAACAGCACTCGATTGGCCAACAGCGGTTACATGAACATCGTTCTACGTTGCTGATTGGCTGATGTGAAACAAAACAGGCTGTGTACAAGACGCCTCAGAGTCACTTCTTGCATTATTAATAAAAATAAACATACATTATTAATATTTTAAAGCTCAGCTATTTCACAGAACACATCTAAAAGATAATAAATAATTAACTTTTTAAAATTACATGTACAGAAAAGGTCATTTATTGTTAATTATAATACAAAATCCTGACTTAAGGGAACATTACAGCCTTTTAAATATGTGCAATTATTATTTTATTAATATTTTAGCGTGTTATAAATATAACATTTCATTTAATCTATCCTATTTTATATCCAAATTGTAATCTGCAGCCTGATGCTACACTTTTAAATCATATTATTAGAATATTTGCTCACACAGTTTTTCATAGTGATGAACCGTTGTTTAACTTTTGTCATAATTTGCCCCGTCCCAACTTTTCTAGAAAGTGTTGCAGGCATTAAACAAAAAAGGTTCCTGTTCTTTGTGCTGGTTTTTTTTTAAATATATGTAAAATACGGTTTACAAATCACTACTTTCTGTTTTCATTTGCATCTACTGTACCAACTTTTTTTGAGTTGAGCTTGTATAAGACGTCTTTAGTATTGCAGTGGGTCTCTATAAGCTTTGGATCATGGTCAGTCATCTACTAATGATGGTTGGGTATCGTTAACAGAACACAGACAGGTTAACAATCTAACAGGGCAATAATAATCAAACACTCACCAATTTACTCACACTTACTTAAGAGACAATTAAAACCTGTAAATCCACATTCTGCATGTTTTGGGACGCGTGAGGGTACTAAAATACCCAGAAAAAAACCCTCATGGATATGAATAGAACATATAAAAGTTCTCCAGGACCTTAGTGAGCGGTTTGTGTTGGTATTTGTGTTCACTGTACAGTTACAAGCTTGAGCAGTGAATTCTCCAGACCAGCATGTTCAAGAGCCAAATGTCTCAGTTAGAACACAAAGATGTTCACATCTGTACATTGGTGGTGCTCCTTATAGACATCAGTATGAGAAATAAAAACCCCACAGAACTGATGCTTTTATAGAAAAGCACAAACGAGGAGCAGACCACATGGTGTAACTGTTCATGACTGTTGTTAAAGTGTAGAAAATGAAATGCAAATGTGTCTTTAATTCATCTGCGAAAAGCAACACAAATTAAAATGCACTGAGAAAATGGTGTGAATGGTGTGAGGTGTGTGTGCTCGTTCCTGCAGCAGTATATGTAATGAGTGCTTTGCCCTTCAGCTGTCTCTATATTTTATTTTCTCTTCGAACGTCCTGATGTCCTCATACAGAATTGTCCTCTGATTATATTTTACTTTTTATATTTCTAACCCGAGTCTTTTCCTCACTCAGTATTTCTGTACGAGGATCTTCGTCTCTACATCTTAATATTTCAGTCTCGGTCGCTCTATATCTCACAGGATGTCACTGCATGGCAATTCGCTCATAAATCCTTTACTACAGGGCAACACGTTGGCACAGCTAATATAGAGAGTGCCAAAGCAAAATTTCACCTTTGGGTTATTCAGTTTTTTTCTTTCCCACCTTCAGAAATGTTCAGAAGATGGATTAGCTGCTCTTATTCCCCCCTAGCTGTGAGTGAGTGTGTATTTCTATGTGATGGATTGGTGCCCTTTCCGGGACGTATTGCTGCCTTGTGCCCAGTGATTCAGGCTGACACGGGGTGATGACACGACCCTGACCAGGATGGAGCACGTCTGCACCGTTTCTCTTCATCTTGACATTTAAACTGGTGATGCTTAGTGTTTTTTTACATGATGCAACATGTAGTTAGATTTTAAGACTTTATATCGAGCGGTACGATCTGTATCTGCTCTCGTTCTGTTCCTCCATAAGAAATGTGAAGAAGATTGGACGCCTCTAGTCTCGGGGTTCATGACTCCACAATACGCTGCATAAATGGAATTTATGGAAGGACAGCATGAAAGAAACCACCACTAAACAAGAGAAACAAGAACAAAAAGTGCCTGTGTGGATAAAAAGTGATAAAAAATAAATAATCAGCATTTTATAGCAAGAACATTACAGCAACACTCAGCCATAGTGCTGGTAATGTGCTGCTGTTTCTGAGGGAATGATGGGATTCTGCCTTCTACTGAAAAATCCTTCAGGGGAATGTAAGGTCATCTGTCTGTAAGCTGACACTGAGGTGTGATTGGGTTATTCAGCAAAACAAAGATTCAAAATTCAGCAGCAAGTTCAGAAGCGGAATGTCTGGACAGACACAGGATGAAGGTTTTGTAGTGGACTTGTCAAATCAAAGGGTGCAAATACTTTTTCTCAAGGTTCATATGGGTGTTGGATATATTTGTCCTTAAATGAAATGATTATATCAGTATAATTATTATTATTATATATAATGAGGAAGTCCTGGTGCGCTTTGGTTTTATGTACTGGTTTGTCGGACCTGACCAGTCTCCGCTCACCTGTAAACTAAACCAGGACAAACACGAGCTGCTTCCACCTCAAACCAGTACAAAAGTACCAGAACAGCCCCCCAGTAAGAGCGGAAATGAGGAATAAACCCCCCTGTGGTGCTTCAATATGTGTTTTTTTACCCAAGTTTGCTTTGCATTTCATGTTTTGTGTAAAATACAGTGGTGTGAGAAAGTAAATGCCCCCCTCTGACCAGTCACAGTCCTGTTGTTGCATTGTTGTTGTTGCATGATTATATTGAACACCAGTGACACTAAAGCAAACAAACCTTTATTTTAATATCAGAAAAATAAATGTATATATTTATATGTAAGTGTTTTAAGTGATTTATTCCACTACAATCTTGGACACTCTGATCAGACTGAGCTCTCCATCCTCCTGTACAGGCTGATTGTAAACATCCGGACCACGCCCCCTGTGGGATTAACACACCACGTGACCAGGGCCCGTTTGGGAATTAAGTGCTCACGTGATCGGCGCTAATTAAGCAGGTTTATCAGGTAGGTGGTGCGCATGAGAGCCGAGGGTTTGGAAGCAGCCTCGGTTTGTGCGGTTCGGATGCCGCTGATCAGACGGACTGACCTGCTTTGTGCGCTCCTGCCGGGGCGAGGGTGTGAGCAGTGACCACGCCCTGTGTGACGTCACCGGCCGGCTGGGGGCTGGGTGAGGGTGAGGATGAGAGGGTGAGGGTGAGAGGATGAGGGTGGCAGGGTGAGGGAGGTACAGAGTGCTGCTGCTCCGCGGGATGATCGGTTTATTCTGAGCCGCACACACGGACCGACGCGCAGCTCCGGGACTCAGGATTAATCCATCCATCCATCCATCCATCCACTGCTGGAGGTAAGAAGCACCACAGGGGGGTTATTCCTCATTTCCGCGCTTACTGGGGGGCTGTTCTGGTACTTTTGTACTGGTTTGAGGTGGAAGCAGCTCGTGTTTGTTCTGGTTTAGTTTACAGGTGAGCGGAGACTGGTCAGGTCCCACAAATCAGTGCGTAAAACCAAAGCGCACCAGGACTTCCTCATTATAATAATAATTATACTGATATAATCATACATTTATACACATATATAGTAGAGGAATAATGTATGTACATGCTAAATATATCAATTAATACAGAGGAATATATACACGTATTAAATATATCACTATAATAATCTATATACGTGTACAGAGGAATATAAAATATACACATACTAAACACATGAACATAATAACACTATATACACATACAGTACAGAGTAATACAGTAATAAATATACACTTAAATATAATATATACACATATAATAAAAACGAATATAATATAAATACTTAATAAATAAATCAATATAATATTAGTCTATATACATATACAGTACAGATGGATATAATAATATATTTATGATAATAATAATACATATAAATGTACATATATAAATACATGTTGTAATTTTTACATCATATATTTTGGTGAATTGAAGTGCTGTGCAAAAAAACTCTCAGAATAAAAAACTTAAAGCTTTATTTTTAAATATAAAATCGTGTTTCAGAAGCTCAGACACCAGCTTCAAAGCTTCAAGCTTCAAAATCCAAACCAACTCGCAGCTGCTGCAAAAATAGTTCAGGAGGAAAGAAGAAGAACCTTGATGTTCATGTTCAGCTCAGAATCTTGAGATTAAGCTGCACTGATGTACATCAGGTCGTGTCGCAAATCAGAGCCTGAAGTGCACTGGGTAATGAAGTCCTGATTTATTGATTGAAGTGTGTTCTGGTTTCTGTGTGTGTGTGTGTGTGTGTGTGTGTGTGTGTGTGTGTGTGTGTGTGAACTTGCTTCATGTCTCAAAGAAAATCAAACCGTCCCAATAATTCATAATCCCTAAAATAAAGTGTGCAGGATAATACAGTATAATGCAGCTGTGTAGCCAAAAGTATGTGGAGCTTGTTGAAATATTAATATGCATCTTTCAGCAGGATTTTGGAGTGTGTCTGTGGAAATTTGTGCTCATTCAATAAAACACGAGTGCTTGTAAAAACGGGTGCTGGTGTTTAGGACGTCGGGCTGGTTTATTATTTCATAACGAAGGTGTTTAGTCGAGTCTGAACACTATGTGAAGTCTCCATTAATGCTGAGGGGTGCAAACACATTTTGGAACAACATCTGTGGGGATGCCGCTGCTTGTTTCAGCAAGTCAATGCCAAGCCACCTTCTGCACAAAAGCAGAGTCTCTAACTTGTACATTTCAGACATTGTTTGTGCATCCAGTCTCAGGTAGGAGTGTTTGCACCACAGGGTGCACCTCAGCTAAGTCATTATAAGACCAAATCATGTGTAGCAGATTGTCTCGTACCGTTATAGATCCTCCACATTACTGACGGGTGATCGTGATCTGTGAGGTGAAACGTTCTGTACCGTATGTCTGTTGCTCAGGGGTCCAGCTGCTGTGCTCTTTACACCAAGGCTGATCTCGTAGACTTTTTTAAGACCTGTTCGGGCCACAGAGACGCTCGTTCAGTTCTGTATTTGTGATGAATGCACGGTGTTTGGTCTCTCACGATCTCTGTTAGTTGCTTCTTCATCTCGTTGACAGCGAGTGAGCGGCTGCAGATGAACATTCCTCATCACGTCTGAGGTGTTGGTGGAGCTGGAGAACGTGAGAACCGCTGTGGGGGGACGAGGTGTCGTCGGGGCATTCCACGCCTCCGGATTCGTGATCAAAAGTTTGTGGTCACGCCCCTCGTTTACTGAGTTCAGATATTACAGCCACACCCGCTCCTCACAGGTGTGTAAATAACAAGATTTACTTCAGACTTTGTAGCAACAGTTTAGGGAAGTCCCCTCCTGCTCCAGCGTGACTGTATGCCTGGTTATGCTCAGTTTTTGTTTCAATCTGACAGAAAATGAAACGCTGTGATGATCAGATAAAACATCATGAGTTCTTCAGACGCGTCACAAACACACAGAGGTAAAAACGAGCTCATAAAAACTCGAAATTAATTTATTAGTGATGAACGTGAGAGCAGCTGATGATGCACCGGCACCACGTCCATTAAATAAACTATAATAATAATAATATAAATATAAACGTCTGGATTTAATCATCCACTTCCTTCACAGTCGACCTGAAGTCAGTAAATAAAATAAGAAGAATTTTGTACATAAATATTCAGAGCAAATAAAACCGGAGAAGAGCAAACGTA
This sequence comes from Trichomycterus rosablanca, assembly GCF_030014385.1. Classification (NCBI taxonomy): domain Eukaryota; kingdom Metazoa; phylum Chordata; class Actinopteri; order Siluriformes; family Trichomycteridae; genus Trichomycterus; species Trichomycterus rosablanca. Next base: position 263,564 of record NC_086000.1, on the reverse strand, counting down.
TAAACAGTTTAGGGATGGAGGGGAGTGAATACTTTTTCACATCCTTCTACACTGTAGGGACAAAAGTATTGGGACACCCCATCTAATTCTTGAACTCGAGGTGGAATAAATCAATCATATCAAGGCAAATCATATGATTCTAATATTGCAGCAACAGTTTAGGGAAGGCCCTTTCATGTTCTGTTCCATCATGAGCAAGAGAAGCTCGATTTAAAAACCAGGACAGGAACATCTACTGAGGCTTTCTTGAGCAACACGGGCACAAATTCCCACACACAGACACATTTCAAAGTCTTGTGAGAAGCTTCTATCCCACTGACACTGGGATCCAGGGTTCGAATCCCCAGCACTGCTAGGCTGTCTACATACAGATCTGAATGGCTGTGTCTGTGGGGGGATGGATGGATGGATTGCATCCTGTCCAGGGTTTGTTCCTGCATTATGTCCAGTGATTCTGGGGAAACTGGACCCACAGTGACCTTGAAAATGAATGAATGAGCTCTAGTGACCTGCACAATCCCACTCAGTGCCTCTGGGATGAATCGGAATGTGGATTGTGAGCCAGGCCTTCTGGTCCTGTATCAGTTCCTGGGCACAAATTCTTACAGACGCACTTCAAAATCTTTAAGGCTGTTTAGCTGCAGATGTGGTGTGTGTGTGTGTGTGTGTGGGGGGGGGGGGGGGGTTATGGTTTTGGAATGGGACGTCCATGCTGGGGAATTCTGCTGAATACACAAGTGTGGAAAAAGTATTTAACCCCCTCCCAGATTGACTCTGTGTGTGTGTGTGTGTGTGTGTGTGTGTGTGTGTGTGAGGCAGATGGTGAGTTCTGGACCCTGTTCACCTTCTGTTCAGGGGGGTCTTTATTCATGCTGGTACACACACACTTACTCACACACACTTACTCACACACACACTCAAACACATACAGTATACACACACACTCTCAGACAAACACACATTCACACACTCACTCACACACTATATATATATATATATATATAAACACTCACACACACACACTCTCTCAGATAAACACACACACATACACACTTTCACACACACACACACACACACACACACACACACACACACACTCTCATACACACACTCTCACATACACACACTCACATACACACTCTTTGGACTCCCTGAATCTTTTTACACTATTATGTATAGTAGGTGGTAAAAGATAAAATTGTTCTTTTGGAGCTGATTGATTCTTTGATGAAGTTTGGAACACAGTAGTGAGCCACAACCCCTCAGTGCTTGTACAGAAGCTGACATGACAGAGCAGAGACAAACACACTCACACTCCGAGTTACTGCTGTAATGTTACACACACACACACACACACACACACACACACTGTTCTGAGAGGTGGATTATATAAGGTAGTGATGGTGCTGTGGATTAATGCACTCTGTTCTGTCCTTTCATGGGTAATGCGCACACACACACACACACACACACACACACACACACACTAATCCCCTCTGGGAAAGATGATTGCTTTGAGTCTCCTCAACACTACACACACACACACACACACACACACTTTCCTTCAGTACAAGCACCAAACAAAACCTGATTTATTTCCATTCATGAGATGAATCGGAACCCTGCGCCGCCTCCACACTGAGACTGAACTCCAGACGATCCTGCAGCACCTCCATCTTCTCCTGGATTTATGAGCCCAGTGTGGGATTCGAACCCCAGGAACTCGGGCAGCGCTGCACCAACATCACACCACAGCAGGTTCTGATTTGCAGCATTAACAGGATGATTTTTACCTCCGTGCTCTGATTGGCTGTGTTCCTCACCGTCTGAGTCCCGCTTCATCCTGCGCTTCTGAAACCCTCCTGCAACCTCATATCAGATATTTAGTCACGTCTTTTCCCACCCAGCAGACTAGTGGCTCATTCTGTCGGCTGCACTGTCTGCACTGCTGATTGTACCCGCTAGGTGGCGCCCAGTCGACCGGTAGCAGAGCTGAGACTCAGAGAATCCAGAACCCCGGCTACTGTGCAGTGAAGCGTGGTGGTGGTAGTGTGGTGCCGCCCTGACTCTGATGATCGGTCGTTAGTGAGGTGAGCGTGACGTCATCGGTCTGGGAGCTGCTTTGTGATGGTTGGCTGTACAGTTGGGTCAGTTTTCTTGTGTCACCCCTGATCATGCAATCCATGTTGTGATGTCATCAGTCCAGGTTATTCTTCTTAAACCTTCTCTGTTCTGGTCTCGTCCACTCGCTCAGTGGTGATCATCTTCCTCCATGGTCTCTCTCCTGGTCAGGGTTGCATTGGCTCCTTTTTTACCCTGGACAGGCAGTTGGCCAGTCGATAGCACCGCCAAGATTCAAACCCTGACCTACTGACTGACCCTGGGGGGGGGTGGGGGGTGGGATGAATACTTTTTCATGCTGTGGATTTCAGGAGCGTTTGGAGTCGCTGCACCTTCTCTACCTAATTTTTTTGATCCTGAGTGGACGGGTGGGATGAAAGCCTGCACCCCCCCTTGTTATTGGATTAGATTAGACCCCCCCACACACCCCCCACCTACTGCTCACTGTAATTAGTGGAGATAGCAGCTGGTTCGTCCGTCTTCACGATCGTCCATCAGCATCTAACGGCGTCCACTTAAGTAATCACACCCCCAACACACACACACACACACACACACACAACACAAACACACACCCAACACACACACACACAACACACACACACACGCACACTGTCACTGGAGTGGGGGGGGCGTGGCTCCTTGCTAACAGAATAATCAGAATTCTGAGGATCACACGATTTGTTTGATGTATGATACACTATACGAGCAAAAGTATGTAGACACCCACCTTTCAGCGCTTTTCACATGATTTTGGACTGTGTCTGTGGGGCTGCTGACTGACAGGGCCTGGCTCACAGTCAGCATTCCATTCCATCCCAAAAGTTCTCCAGTGAGGTTGATCTAATCGAACCGTGGTCCTTCCTCATGAAGCTCAGGTTGTTTTTCAAGTTTAGAGAGAGAATAAATCCTGTCCTACCAGCTCTGGGGCAGCAGTTTGGGGAAGGACCTTCTCTGGTGCACAGATTAATGCTCATAAAGACACAGTTTATTAAGTTCAGTCCTGATTCATTTCCAGTGAACTTTACAATAACAAGTGAAACCAGAAGGTCTCGTCTCCCACAGATACACTCCAAAATCCTGTGGTTTTCTAATAATCAGGTGTCCACGTACTTTCGGCTGTATAGTGTGAGCACTGAGAAGATGAAATAAAAAGCGTTTCTGTGTGAGGAGCGTTTCGTTTTAGACGTTTCAGGTTTAAGGGATAAAAATACATCTGAGCAGCTTCCACGAGCTGCAGGAACACCAGGAACCGCTCCAGCTCTGCTGACGTTCTCCTCAAGTACCAAAATATCACCGGCACTCACACACGGGCACAGAGCTGCTCACATGGAATATCTGCTTCCTGTTGGGTTCTGTTCTGGGTGGGGGGTGTTTTTGGGTTGTAATGTGCAGGTTCTCTCAGACCTGATGGTTCCATCATGTTCACACCAAGATCAGAGTAAATGTACAGCGAAAAAAAACCCACAATCTGTTTTATCCCACATTTTCAATAGAACACAGGTCTGGACTGCAGGCAGGTCAGTCTAGCACCCTGCAGCACTCTCTGATTACACAGCCGTAATGATGTAGCACCTGTGGAAGGTGGCGCTTGAATGGCGCTCTCACAGATACAGGGATTCCTTGTTCCTGTTGCAGTAGCGGCTCCTGCTGGCCGGTCGAGGTACCTGCACTGGTGATGGTTGATTCACAGATAGCAGAGCGTGACCGTGTGTACATGATACTGCTCTCTGTGAGACGGGGAATTGGATACGACTAGATTAAGAGGACAAAGAGAAAATATAAATAAGTCACATATTACAGTTCATATAGTGGTTGAGCTCTTTCCATGCTTGCGGTGTTTTAGGTTTGAATCTCACTGACACTGTTATGAAGGTAATAAGTTGATGGTGTCTCCTCTCTGTGCAGCTCGGCTCTCTGAGGTTTGAGCCAACATGGCGGACGACGACATGAGGAACGAATTAACCAACCTGCAGGAGAGGGCGGATCAGCTGGGCGACGAGGTGAGAGCGTCCAGTAACGACCCGCCTCAGAAACACACATCACACCTGCACACATTCTGCACATGGTCAAAAGTATCTGGATACCTGAGCATCATATCATTTTCTTTATATGATTGATTTATTACAGCTGTTAGAAACTGTTGTGGCTGAAACACATGAATTCAGTCATTAGACGGGTGTCCACTTACTTTTGACCACAAAGTAAAGCCTTCCAGAACTCTCACCCCTTCGACGCTCGTCTCTCAGCCGCCGCCTCTTTACTCTACATTTCTATTCTACATTTCTATTCTACACGTCGATGCTGCTCCTCCTCTGCTCCTCCTCTGCTCCTGTACTGGAGGTGAAATCTAACGATCGGGGGTCTGATTTCAGTCTGAGAGCCGCTGAAACGTCCACCAGACCCAAACTGATATTAATATTTTATATATTTATTTACGTTCCTCCATTAACTGCAGGATAACGGACGGAAATGAAACACGATCACGCCGCTCCTGACACCCGGCGGGCAGAAAATGAGCCTCCACGTGGGGGGTGAAAAACCCCCCGAAAATGTGCTGGAGGAGCAGAAATCAAATCAACTGAAGCTTTAAAGTTTTACGTTTCCGTCCAAAAACTTACTGATCAGGATGAGCTCCAGCTGCTGACGTCTCTGTGTCCGTAGAACTGTACACTGTTAGTACAGGATACACTGGAAAAGCCTTGAAGTGTCACTTAATCAGAACTACCAATCAGAAGCTGCAGGGACTCTGATGTCAGTAATCACGACCTGCTGTGAAGCGTGCTGGCGGTAGCGTTTTGCTCTGTTGCTGTTTTGCTGACAGTCGACAGGCGAGACATCGCAGAATGTTCACCGGATAGTTCAGCAGAGCAGTGACTCAAAACGAGCCCCAGAAAGAAGGAGACAGACAAAATATAATATACAGCCAAAAGTATGTGGACGCCCCGTATCAAAACCACGGGCGTGAGTGCAGCGGCGCCCCCGTTATACTGTCTGCATTATCCTGAAGGGTTCCAGAGTCCATGTGGTTCTGTTGTTTACATGTTCTCTGTGTGTTCAGGTTTGTTTAATGATGTTTGGGACTGTAGACGGTGAAATCGATTCATTCTTTGTTCTATACGGTTGTGTGTTTGTATTTTTTCTACTGTTTCACATACTGTGTGTGTGTGTGTGTGTGTGTGTGTTGCAGTCGTTGGAGAGCACACGGCGTATGCTGCAACTGGTCGAGGAGGTAAGAACACACACACACACACACACAGGCTCTGTGTGCTCACTGTAGGAGCTTTAAACAGTGGGCAGGAGATGCATGGGGACTCTGACTGGCACAGAAGGGTTGAGTGAACTATGTTGTGATGATTCAGCTCATCACCAGGATTAAAATCATCTGATCCACACACACACACACACACATGTTCTCTGTCATCAATGAGTCTCGGTCGCCCAACAACCTGTCAGCAGTTGATGGCTCGTCCCTCCTCAGACCGCTGTGTGTGGGGACTCACCACGCCCATCTGTGGGTAACACGGGCACAGATTTTGCACTGAGGCTGAATATGCCGAGTGTGCAGGGGTGTGTTGAGCTCGTTAGTGGAGAGTCTCTGGAGCTGGTTATTGCAGGAGAATGAAGTTACAGCTCGTATGTACGCAGAGACGTTTTACTCCGTCCTGATGACATGAATCGTCTGCTGTATTCAGGTCACTGGAGCTTTAAAGAGCCCGGGGAAGGGGGGGGGGGTGTATATATACACACACACACACACTGTACACACATTAGACACACACACATATTACACAAACACACACATACATTACACATACACACACACATTATACACACACATTCTACACACACACACACGTGAACAGATGCAGTGCTGCTGTTTATGACACTAATCTAATTTCAGCTTGATGCTCTGCATCACCACACTGTGACAACACACACACACACACACACACAGTCTTAATATAATTTACTTACACACACACACACACACACATACACAGTCTTAATATTTTTTTATTTATTTTTTATTTAACCAGGAAATTAATCTCACTGAGATTTACAATCTCATTTGCAGGAGAGTCCTGGCCAAGATAAGCAGCAACATAGTACATAGTTACACTTACACAAACAACATACGACAAACATGAATACATAATATAGACAATACAATGCTCATTTAAAACAATTACAAACCGTTTTACCTATGTCTATATTCAAAAACATGTTTTTAAAATAACTTAAATTCACCAAATCCTGCAATTTTAAAACATTCTGCAGTGTATTCCAGTCTGATGGTGCAGCATGATTAAAAGCCTGTTTCCCTAATTTCGTACGTGCCAAGGGGACCTTAAGAAGATACAGAATATAATTTACTTACACACACACACACACACACATACACAGTCTTAATATCATTTACTTACACACACACACACATTATACACACATGAACAATCGGCTGCTTTATTATCCCCCCCACACACAGATACACACACACACATTATACACACATGAACGACCGCTGCTGCTTCATTACCCATCATACACACACCCAGCATACACACACACACGTAACATTAGATGACACTGTTCCCTTCTCAAGCATCACCTGGCAGAAAGAGGAAATGACATCAGAGAGACGGTGGCTAATAAACAGTGTGTAATAAACGTGTGTGTTTGTGGTCCTTCCCCATTGTGTTTGTGTTTGTTCTCTCTCAGAGTAAAGATGCAGGAATCAGAACTCTGGTGATGCTGGATGAGCAGGGAGGTGAGTTACAGCATCACAGACATCAGTCATTTATACCAGGACAGCCGTACCTGACATCACCCCCCCCCCCCCACCCCCGACACATGTGCAGTAGTGAACCGCTTCTTTTCACCTGCACCAGAGAGTCACGCACTGCTCTCCGTTATTCACTGTCTCTGTGCAGCGCCTCGAGCAGCCAGCAGAGGCCGCAATCGCAGCAGCGATGAGGAATCCCTTCAAGCTGTCATGTGACTGTATCACATGTTATTACAGACGTCAGTCCTCCAGGGGGCGCTAGATTTACCCACAAACCAGAACGATCTGCACACGCTTCTGTTCAAGACAGAACGTAGATCTGATGAAGTGGCATGAACCTGAGAACTGAAGAACCTTCCACCACGTTAATCACGTCCCTCCTCTTTCTCTTTTTACCTGAAATCAGAACAACTGGAGCGTATTGAGGAGGGCATGGATCAGATCAACAAGGACATGAAGGAGGCAGAGAAGAACCTGACTGATTTGGGGAACCTCTGTGGTATCTGTCCGTGTCCCTGTAACAAGTACGTCCATCTTCATCAGTTTTATTATTTTAGTGTTTAATTAATATAAAACACAGATGTTTTTATCTTCATATGATTAATAATCAATTAAATATGGGACGCCCAGGTGAACAGCAGTCTTATGTGCAGCCACACAGACCGACCCGGCTGCGTCTTATTTTTAAACATTCTCACGTTATAGATAAGGTGTTTGTGACGTGCATTAGAACCCCCACTGAATCTCTCTGTGTCCCTCAGGCTGAAGGAGCGAGGACAGTCCTGGGGAAACAATCAGGATGGCGTCGTGTCCAGCCAGCCGGCGCGTGTGATGGACGAACGTGAACAAATGGCCATCAGTGGAGGATTCATCCGCAGGTCTATATAGATTAATCTATAGATCACACACACACACACACACACACACACACTTAATAAACACACGATATAAACCTGAATCACTGGACACCATCACCAGACTTTAAAGGATCCGGGTCGCTTTACCTGAACGTACACACTGACCACGGTGTTTATGTTCATGACCCCAAACCATCCAGTGTAAGTGCACACGTATAAATGTGTGTGTGTGTGTGTGTGTGTGTGTCCAGGGTAACGAACGATGCTCGGGAGAACGAGATGGATGAGAATCTGGAGCAGGTCGGCAGCATCATCGGGAATCTGCGTCACATGGCCCTGGACATGGGCAACGAGATCGACACCCAGAATCGGCAGATCGACCGGATCATGGAAATGGTGAAGAGCATCCGAATGATTTACAATCAATTAATAATATATAGAGAGAATAAGGATGTATATACACATTACAATATCATTATTATATATACACATCAAAATATAAGTATTATATATACTAATTAACATGTAATTACACATAGTACATACAAATTTTATATATGTAGTCATTAAAATATAATTATTTGTTTACACACATTAAAATGTTATTATTATGTATACACATCAAAATTTAAGTATTATATATACTCACTTTATTAACCGCTTATCCAGTTGGGGGGGCACACAGTAACACCCTGGAAGGGGCGCCAGTCCATCTCAGGGCAGACACACACACACACACACACACACACACCTATAGGGCAATTCAGTGTCTCCAGTTAACCTGACTGCATGTTTTTGTGCTGTGGGAGGAAACCGGCGATAGAGAAAAATAATTGTATATACATATATACATATATACAGATTAAAATTAAATAATATATTATTGGTATTTTGTGTTTTTCAGGCTGATTCCAACAAAACCAGGATTGATGAAGCGAACCAGCGCGCAACAAAAATGTTGGGAAGTGGATAAAAGAAATGATCATTTTATTCTCTCTGTTACACCCGTCTGTGTGTTTCCTCTCTATAATCATAATCTGTAGATACACACACACACACACACACACACACACACACACACACTTGCTGTAAACATTGTCGTTGTGTGTCTTGTCTGTCTGTACTGTTGGTCCTGATGGTTCTTTATGAACTACTTAACTCAGTGAATCATGTAAGTGAATCGTGTGAATTGATTTCCAAGCACAAACGAATCAATGGTTTTGATCACCACAGTAAAATAAGCACAATAATATTCCACATCCTGATCTACTCAGTGTTTTATATACTTATAACATTCCACACACACTTAATGTGTCTCTGCAGTACTCGTTTAGCATCAGTGAATATAAACACACACACACTGTCGAATAAAACTTGTCACTGTTAGCATTAGCACAGTAGCTACAGCACTGCAGCTTCAGACAAAATTCATGTAGAACTTCTAATGTGATGAAATCATCATTAAATTCTCTGTTATTTATTTCAGAGCAGCAGAATGATTCTAAATAAGCCATAATAACTGTAACTGCACAGGAATAAGTGTAGTTTACAGCTAGCATAGCATCCGTTAGCATTAGCATAGCAGCCCTGACAGTGCTCATAATGTGTCACTCATCAGTTTCTCAGGTCTGTAGAGTTTATTATAGAAATTCTCCTCAATTCTCTGTTCATTTGATCCAGAATTCAAATCTGTACGATCAGAATCACCATTTTAAATGTGAAGTTCTGAAGAATTGAATCAGTAAATGAAGCTCATGGTATATAATAATGTAAATACACTCCAGTTCCTGTCCACACTTTAAACTGTGTGTATATAAAATAGTGCTGATGATGTCTCGTTTACTTTTTGTTTTATCTTTTTATATTTAAATTAAAATAGATGAAATGTAAGTGTAGATGATCATGCTGCTTCCAGTCTCCATGTTTCTCTCTCTCTCTCTGTCTATCTGTATAAACTGCTGGGATTCAAACTTTTTTAGCAAAGCTTCTCTAACTGCTGATAAATGACCATGAAATAATAAAAATAGATAAAATATAAGCAATAAAAGCCTTGTGTTTCTGCTGTTCATTATTAAATACATTCTCAATCCTGAGTATATTATAGATTAGTATATATTACACGTTGAGACATTTAGAATCTGTGATGTGTTTATTCTCAAATTCGCACAGATCAACTTCATTGTAGTTTGTAAACAGAAACATATTTAGAATGTGATGCCTGTAAGACACTTCAAAAAGTTCGGGACGGGGGCAAAATATGAGAGAAAAGTTGAAGTTCCAGTGTTTCGAGACGTTCCAAAATGAGCAGGTGAAGGAATAATGACTGGGTGTAAAAGGAGCTCATCCCAAAGTCCAGCACTCCATGTTAATAATAATAATAATAAAATAATAATAAAATGATAATAAAATAATAATAATAATAAATGAATGTGAAGAGTTTTTGAGGGAAATGAAGAGGAGATTAATTTGATTTCAGGATGTTTTATAGTGATTAGATTCACTACTTCTAAATAAACCAGCTGCCAGTTCCTCTCGGCACCTAACAGCATAAACTACATTACTCTTGTGTCGGGGACCCGGTCCTTAGGGAGAACTACTGTAGTTTGTGGAGTGACATGTTTTGGGTTTAACACTTTATCATTCCTTATTTATGACTGTAGACCATAACATTGCTTTTAGATTTTAAGTGCACATTAAAAATCCCGAGATTACTTGGAAAAATCCCAAAATCCCAAGAAGTGACCACACCGTCCACATGTAAGGGTCCGAATACTTTCTAAGTGCCTGTGGCGCATGCGTAACTGTGATGGGTTTGTTTGAAAATAGCGCATGCGCATGGGGGATGCTTGAGCGTGGATATGACGCATGCGCATTAGTGTTGATAGCGAGCCGTGTACATGGCGGCTGTTTGAGTTGCAGTGAGCGGGTCCGTTAGTGACACTCAACTTAGTTTCATTATTATAATAATTAATATTATATTTAATGATCACACACACAGAGACAGACTCAGATCTCCTGATTTATATGGACTCATGCAGATTATGACACAGAAAGCACCGCAGCTGAAGTCGCGTTTGATTTATTCCTGATTTAGTACACAGGTAAGCTAAATGCTAACGGTCTGACTGGATACACCTGGATTAAACGGTCCTGATTACACATATCATTCAGCCCTCATATAATCACATGTAGATATTTAATCCCACAGTGTTCTGCTTAGTTACAGTCTTTATTTAACTGTCCTTTCATCTGCCTCAGTGACGTTTAGCTTCATGCTAAGCTAACTGTACCATACACCTCGCCTTGCTTTAGCATTAGCACGTTAGCACGAGTGCAGCTTCATTTTCACGTCACATTGTCACTTTTAAACACAACATGCATTATTTTAATTGATCTAAACCTATTACAAATACATAAACACGTAATGAACACAGTTTAAACAGGTTGATGATGAGAGTTTGTGGTAATTCGGGTGCTGCACTGGAACCATGTGCACCAGCAGGGCTGGACGGTACACCGGTATCAGAGTCTGATAAAGGTTATCGATCACTTTATTAGGAACACCTGTGACCTGATTGCTCACAGTTAGATTATATAGACTCTAGTCTTGAGATCTAGTCCTATTAAGCATCAGAATGAAGATGTGATGTCACTTCTGGTTCCTCTCCTGTCAGACCAGATCTCGCTGTTTACCTGCAGGTCCCTTCACAGGCTGAATGGTTTGGAATGCTCCTCACAGTCGTGTATTACCTGTGTGTGTTTCAGTGAAGATGCGTGACCTGGCGGCTCAGGTCACCAGTGGGTTTCTGCGCTTCCCTGCAGTGACCGTCGACGCTTTGGGAGAGGATGAAGTGACGCTGGACTCGGTGCTTCATGGGAAATTTACTGCCGGTGAGTCTTTGATTTCCTTCGGGATCAATAAAGTATTTGTCTGTCTGCATTGTGAGCTACAGTTGTACCAGCTCGAACCCTGTTCCCCTGAATTCTGCTGAGGTAAACAGTAAAAAGCACAACGGTAAGAGACGTCTATTGTCGGGTTTAATCGTAGAAACTCAGTGGCGAGTGTTGGATGATGAAATTCTTCTCAGTTTGTGGTGTTGTGTTGTGTTGTCGTGCAGGTCGGAGTGTCCTGGCATGGCTGGCGTGCGGCCCTCACCTGGAGGTGGTCCACGCGGCCACGGGCGAGCGCTTCTCGGCGTATCGGTTCGGCGGCGTGACGGATCACGTGCAGCCCTCGGTCACGGCGGTGAAGGAGTTCGGCTGGCTGAAGCGCAGCGGGCTGCTGGTGGGCCTGCAGGAGGACGAGAGCAGCATGCTGTGCCTGTACGACCTGGGCATCTCGCGGGTCATCAAAGCCGTCGTCATACCCAACAGGGTACCGGGCTTTTGTTCAGTGCCTGTGGTGTTAGAAGCCGTACCTGGCAGGTAGCGCGATTCTGATCAGATCTGCCTCTCCTCTTCCTCAGATCACCGCCATCGAGCCGCTGGTGAGTTACGGCGGAGCCAGCGCCCACACGCAGCACCTGCACCAGAGCCTGCGCTGGTTCTTCGGCGTGGTTGCCGTGGTGACGGACCTGGGCCACGTGCTCCTGGTGGATCTGTGTCTGGACGATTTCTCCTGCACGCAGACCGAGCTGGAGGCTTCAGGTCAGCGGATAACTCTGTACATTCAGGCTAACTATTAAGTGCTGAGGGCCTTCCCTAGGGGCCCAACAATGTCCGCATAGCAGTGGTGGGACTTGATCTAGAGAACTTCTGATTGCTAGTCTGTTTCTGATTCTGGAGCCTTGTTTACTTACGTTATGAATTTTCAGCCAATCAGATTAAAGCAAGATCTCTCTTCTGCCTAGCAACATCACCTGATTGGTCAACGTCAAACATAATCTGTTCAGTGCTGCTTTTTCCAGTTTAGTCCTCTCCATTTCCCTAATGCTATCCTCGGCCGCTTGCCCACCAGCCCCGCCCTGGCCGAGGAGTGTTGCAGACTAGCACCTCCCCAAGCCGTGCTTTCCCACCTCCCCCAGACACGCCCAGTCGTATCTGTGGTCTCCCAACTGAACATGAATGCTAGTGTGTGATTGGTGGATGTACTCTAAGCCCCGCCCCTTGTTCTTTCCCCGCTCTTCAGATCTGGAGGTGGTGAATAAATCTCCGGGTGATATCCCCCGTCTGAGGGAGGGCGTCACCCAGCAGGGGCGACACCTGTGCCTCCAGCTCTGCACTCCTACAGGAACCGGGGTGTCGGCGCTGCGGTTCGTCAGCCGCACCAACCAGCTGGCGGTGGGCTTCACCGACGGCGTCCTGCAGCTCTGGAACATGAAGACGCTGAAGAGAGAGTGAGCGGGGCCTCCTAAACCAGAGAAACCAGTACAAACGTCCAGTTCACATCTACACCTCACACAGTTTACCTGCTACCTATAAATATACATCAGAATAAATGATGTTCTGATTGGTCGAGACGATTCCACACAGCGAGTGTCGATCACACACACAAGCTCTCAGGAACGAGTGGAACGTTCACTGAACCACTAATATTCCCCAGTCAGGAGCAGCACACGAGATCTCACAACCTGCTCTCAGATTTATGATCAGGAAGCTCAGAGCGGGACGACCTGAAAGCAGCAGGAACAACAGTCACATCGAGAGCAATGGTTTACGTTAGTGCATCAGCATTTCGACCAATCAGAATAAACAAAAAAGAAGCGTGTGTGTGTGTATGTGTGATCCCACTGTGAAGTACGGTGGTGGGAGCATCATGATATGGAGCTGCAAATGTGGAATTCAGTCTCACTGTGGACGCGGTGTTGCTGTGATTCTCAGCAGGGTTCCGATTCCACTCAGAAGAATGTCGGTCATCGTGAGTGGAAGTAAATCGGGTTTAGTTTGAAGAGAGGATGCAGATGTGAACTGGGTGCTTGTACTGGAAGTGGTTTCACCTGACTGGTGCTGGTGTTACTTTCATCACCCCGTGCACTGACGGACTGACCCGTTGTTACAGGTACCACGCCCAGCTGGAGGGCGGCCGGGTCCCCGTTCACGCCTTCACCTTTCAGGAGCCTGAAAACGACCCGAGGAACTGCTGCTACCTGTGGGCCGTGCAGTCGGCGCAGGATCTGTGAGTAACACCGCGTTCACCGACCCCAAATCTTCAGACCTAGGGTGAGATGATGCTCTGGCTGAGGGGTTATACCTGTACTGTCTGATGTGTTGCAGTGAGGGGGACGTGGTCAGCCTCCATCTGCTGCAGCTAGCTTTTGGAGAGAGGAAGTGTTCGGCCTCGGGGAGAATCATCTACGAGGTAAACCCATCATCGTGATCTCAATAAATCCTCACGTAAAGGATGAAAAGGGTGCACAAGAAGTGGGTGCGCTGTAGGGGGCGCTGTGTAACCCTGTTCCTCATGACGGTGTGTGATGAGTGCAGTGTGGTGGGTGCACTGTAGGGGGCGCTGTGTAACCCTGTTCCTCATGGTGGTGTGTGATGAGAGTGCAGTGTGGTGGGTGCACTGTAGGGGGCGCTGTGTAACCCTGTTCCTCATGGCGGTGTGTGATGAGAGTGCAGTGTGGTGGGTGCACTGTAGGGGGCGCTGTGTAACCCTGTTCCTCATGGTGGTGTGTGATGAGAGTGCAGTGTGGTGGGTGCACTGTAGGGGGCGCTGTGTAACCCTGTTCCTCATGGCGGTGTGTGATGAGAGTGCAGTGTGGTGGGTGCACTGTAGGGGGCGCTGTGTAACCCTGTTCCTCATGACGGTGTGTGATGAGAGTGCAGTGTGGTGGGTGTACTGTAGGGGGCGCTGTGTAACCCTGTTCCTCATGGCGGTGTGTGATGAGAGTGCAGTGTGGTGGGTGCACTGTAGGGGGCGCTGTGTAACCCTGTTCCTCATGACGGTGTGTGATGAGAGTGCAGTGTGGTGGGTGCACTGTAGGGGGCGCTGTGTAACCCTGTTCCTCATGGTGGTGTGTGATGAGAGTGCAGTGTGGTGGGTGTACTGTAGGGGGCGCTGTGTAACCCTGTTCCTCATGACGGTGTGTGATGAGAGTGCAGTGTGGTGGGTGCACTGTAGGGGGCGCTGTGTAACCCTGTTCCTCATGACGGTGTGTGATGAGTGCAGTGTGGTGGGTGTACTGTAGGGGGCGCTGTGTAACCCTGTTCCTCATGACGGTGTGTGATGAGAGTGCAGTGTGGTGGGTGCACTGTAGGGGGCGCTGTGTAACCCTGTTCCTCATGGTGGTGTGTGATGAGAGTGCAGTGTGGTGGGTGCACTGTAGGGGGCGCTGTGTAACCCTGTTCCTCATGACGGTGTGTGATGAGAGTGCAGTGTGGTGGGTGCACTGTAGGGGGCGCTGTGTAACCCTGTTCCTCATGACGGTGTGTGATGAGAGTGCAGTGTGGTGGGTGTACTGTAGGGGGCGCTGTGTAACCCTGTTCCTCATGGTGGTGTGTGATGAGAGTGCAGTGTGGTGGGTGCACTGTAGGGGGCGCTGTGTAACCCTGTTCCTCATGGCGGTGTGTGATGAGAGTGCAGTGTGGTGGGTGCACTGTAGGGGGCGCTGTGTAACCCTGTTCCTCATGGTGGTGTGTGATGAGAGTGCAGTGTGGTGGGTGTACTGTAGGGGGCGCTGTGTAACCCTGTTCCTCATGACGGTGTGTGATGAGAGTGCAGTGTGGTGGGTGCACTGTAGGGGGCGCTGTGTAACCCTGTTCCTCATGGTGGTGTGTGATGAGAGTGCAGTGTGGTGGGTGTACTGTAGGGGGCGCTGTGTAACCCTGTTCCTCATGGCGGTGTGTGATGAGAGTGCAGTGTGGTGGGTGTACTGTAGGGGGCGCTGTGTAACCCTGTTCCTCATGGTGGTGTGTGATGAGAGTGCAGTGTGGTGGGTGTACTGTAGGGGGCGCTGTGTAACCCTGTTCCTCATGGCGGTGTGTGATGAGAGTGCAGTGTGGTGGGTGCACTGTAGGGGGCGCTGTGTAACCCTGTTCCTCATGGCGGTGTGTGATGAGAGTGCAGTGTGGTGGGTGCACTGTAGGGGGCGCTGTGTAACCCTGTTCCTCATGACGGTGTGTGATGAGAGTGCAGTGTGGTGGGTGTACTGTAGGGGGCGCTGTGTAACCCTGTTCCTCATGGCGGTGTGTGATGAGAGTGCAGTGTGGTGGGTGCACTGTAGGGGGCGCTGTGTAACCCTGTTCCTCATGGCGGTGTGTGATGAGAGTGCAGTGTGGTGGGTGCACTGTAGGGGGCGCTGTGTAACCCTGTTCCTCATGGTGGTGTGTGATGAGAGTGCAGTGTGGTGGGTGTACTGTAGGGGGCGCTGTGTAACCCTGTTCCTCATGACGGTGTGTGATGAGAGTGCAGTGTGGTGGGTGCACTGTAGGGGGCGCTGTGTAACCCTGTTCCTCATGGTGGTGTGTGATGAGAGTGCAGTGTGGTGGGTGTACTGTAGGGGGCGCTGTGTAACCCTGTTCCTCATGGCGGTGTGTGATGAGAGTGCAGTGTGGTGGGTGTACTGTAGGGGGCGCTGTGTAACCCTGTTCCTCATGGTGGTGTGTGATGAGAGTGCAGTGTGGTGGGTGCACTGTAGGGGGCGCTGTGTAACCCTGTTCCTCATGGTGGTGTGTGATGAGAGTGCAGTGTGGTGGGTGTACTGTAGGGGGCGCTGTGTAACCCTGTTCCTCATGGTGGTGTGTGATGAGAGTGCAGTGTGGTGGGTGTACTGTAGGGGGCGCTGTGTAACCCTGTTCCTCATGGCGGTGTGTGATGAGAGTGCAGTGTGGTGGGTGCACTGTAGGGGGCGCTGTGTAACCCTGTTCCTCATGGCGGTGTGTGATGAGAGTGCAGTGTGGTGGGTGCACTGTAGGGGGCGCTGTGTAACCCTGTTCCTCATGGTGGTGTGTGATGAGAGTGCAGTGTGGTGGGTGTACTGTAGGGGGCGCTGTGTAACCCTGTTCCTCATGGCGGTGTGTGATGAGAGTGCAGTGTGGTGGGTGCACTGTAGGGGGCGCTGTGTAACCCTGTTCCTCATGACGGTGTGTGATGAGTGCAGTGTGGTGGGTGCACTGTAGGGGGCGCTGTGTAACCCTGTTCCTCATGACGGTGTGTGATGAGTGCAGTGTGGTGGGTGCACTGTAGGGGGCGCTGTGTAACCCTGTTCCTCATGGCGGTGTGTGATGAGAGTGCAGTGTGGTGGGTGCACTGTAGGGGGCGCTGTGTAACCCTGTTCCTCATGACGGTGTGTGATGAGAGTGCAGTGTGGTGGGTGCACTGTAGGGGGCGCTGTGTAACCCTGTTCCTCATGGTGGTGTGTGATGAGAGTGCAGTGTGGTGGGTGTACTGTAGGGGGCGCTGTGTAACCCTGTTCCTCATGACGGTGTGTGATGAGAGTGCAGTGTGGTGGGTGCACTGTAGGGGGCGCTGTGTAACCCTGTTCCTCATGACGGTGTGTGATGAGAGTGCAGTGTGGTGGGTGCACTGTAGGGGGCGCTGTGTAACCCTGTTCCTCATGGCGGTGTGTGATGAGAGTGCAGTGTGGTGGGTGTACTGTAGGGGGCGCTGTGTAACCCTGTTCCTCATGGCGGTGTGTGATGAGAGTGCAGTGTGGTGGGTGTACTGTAGGGGGCGCTGTGTAACCCTGTTCCTCATGGCGGTGTGTGATGAGAGTGCAGTGTGGTGGGTGTACTGTAGGGGGCGCTGTGTAACCCTGTTCCTCATGACGGTGTGTGATGAGAGTGCAGTGTGGTGGGTGCACTGTAGGGGGCGCTGTGTAACCCTGTTCCTCATGGTGGTGTGTGATGAGAGTGCAGTGTGGTGGGTGTACTGTAGGGGGCGCTGTGTAACCCTGTTCCTCATGGCGGTGTGTGATGAGAGTGCAGTGTGGTGGGTGCACTGTAGGGGGCGCTGTGTAACCCTGTTCCTCATGGCGGTGTGTGATGAGAGTGCAGTGTGGTGGGTGCACTGTAGGGGGCGCTGTGTAACCCTGTTCCTCATGGTGGTGTGTGATGAGAGTGCAGTGTGGTGGGTGTACTGTAGGGGGCGCTGTGTAACCCTGTTCCTCATGACGGTGTGTGATGAGAGTGCAGTGTGGTGGGTGCACTGTAGGGGGCGCTGTGTAACCCTGTTCCTCATGGCGGTGTGTGATGAGAGTGCAGTGTGGTGGGTGCACTGTAGGGGGTGCTGTGTAACCCTGTTCCTCATGGCGGTGTGTGATGAGAGTGCAGTGTGGTGGGTGCACTGTAGGGGGCGCTGTGTAACCCTGTTCCTCATGGTGGTGTGTGATGAGAGTGCAGTGTGGTGGGTGCACTGTAGGGGGCGCTGTGTAACCCTGTTCCTCATGACGGTGTGTGATGAGAGTGCAGTGTGGTGGGTGCACTGTAGGGGGCGCTGTGTAACCCTGTTCCTCATGGTGGTGTGTGATGAGAGTGCAGTGTGGTGGGTGCACTGTAGGGGGCGCTGTGTAACCCTGTTCCTCATGGTGGTGTGTGATGAGAGTGCAGTGTGGTGGGTGTACTGTAGGGGGCGCTGTGTAACCCTGTTCCTCATGACGGTGTGTGATGAGTGCAGTGTGGTGGGTGCACTGTAGGGGGCGCTGTGTAACCCTGTTCCTCATGGCGGTGTGTGATGAGAGTGCAGTGTGGTGGGTGCACTGTAGGGGGCGCTGTGTAACCCTGTTCCTCATGACGGTGTGTGATGAGAGTGCAGTGTGGTGGGTGCACTGTAGGGGGCGCTGTGTAACCCTGTTCCTCATGGTGGTGTGTGATGAGAGTGCAGTGTGGTGGGTGTACTGTAGGGGGCGCTGTGTAACCCTGTTCCTCATGACGGTGTGTGATGAGAGTGCAGTGTGGTGGGTGCACTGTAGGGGGCGCTGTGTAACCCTGTTCCTCATGGCGGTGTGTGATGAGAGTGCAGTGTGGTGGGTGTACTGTAGGGGGCGCTGTGTAACCCTGTTCCTCATGGTGGTGTGTGATGAGAGTGCAGTGTGGTGGGTGTACTGTAGGGGGCGCTGTGTAACCCTGTTCCTCATGACGGTGTGTGATGAGAGTGCAGTGTGGTGGGTGCACTGTAGGGGGCGCTGTGTAACCCTGTTCCTCATGGTGGTGTGTGATGAGAGTGCAGTGTGGTGGGTGTACTGTAGGGGGCGCTGTGTAACCCTGTTCCTCATGGCGGTGTGTGATGAGAGTGCAGTGTGGTGGGTGCACTGTAGGGGGCGCTGTGTAACCCTGTTCCTCATGGTGGTGTGTGATGAGAGTGCAGTGTGGTGGGTGTACTGTAGGGGGCGCTGTGTAACCCTGTTCCTCATGACGGTGTGTGATGAGAGTGCAGTGTGGTGGGTGCACTGTAGGGGGCGCTGTGTAACCCTGTTCCTCATGACGGTGTGTGATGAGAGTGCAGTGTGGTGGGTGCACTGTAGGGGGCGCTGTGTAACCCTGTTCCTCATGGTGGTGTGTGATGAGAGTGCAGTGTGGTGGGTGTACTGTAGGGGGCGCTGTGTAACCCTGTTCCTCATGACGGTGTGTGATGAGAGTGCAGTGTGGTGGGTGCACTGTAGGGGGCGCTGTGTAACCCTGTTCCTCATGGCGGTGTGTGATGAGAGTGCAGTGTGGTGGGTGTACTGTAGGGGGCGCTGTGTAACCCTGTTCCTCATGGTGGTGTGTGATGAGAGTGCAGTGTGGTGGGTGTACTGTAGGGGGCGCTGTGTAACCCTGTTCCTCATGACGGTGTGATATGAGAGTGCAGTGTGGTGGGTGCACTGTAGGGGGCGCTGTGTAACCCTGTTCCTCATGGTGGTGTGTGATGAGAGTGCAGTGTGGTGGGTGTACTGTAGGGGGCGCTGTGTAACCCTGTTCCTCATGGCGGTGTGTGATGAGAGTGCAGTGTGGTGGGTGCACTGTAGGGGGCGCTGTGTAACCCTGTTCCTCATGGTGGTGTGTGATGAGAGTGCAGTGTGGTGGGTGTACTGTAGGGGGCGCTGTGTAACCCTGTTCCTCATGGTGGTGTGTGATGAGAGTGCAGTGTGGTGGGTGCACTGTAGGGGGCGCTGTGTAACCCTGTTCCTCATGACGGTGTGTGATGAGAGTGCAGTGTGGTGGGTGCACTGTAGGGGGCGCTGTGTAACCCTGTTCCTCATGGCGGTGTGTGATGAGTGAGAGTGCAGTGTGGTGGGTGCACTGTAGGGGGCGCTGTGTAACCCTGTTCCTCATGGCGGTGTGTGATGAGAGTGCAGTGTGGTGGGTGCACTGTAGGGGGCGCTGTGTAACCCAGTTCCTCATGGCGGTGTGTGATGAGAGTGCAGTGTGGTGGGTGCACTGTAGGGGGCGCTGTGTAACCCTGTTCCTCATGGCGGTGTGTGATGAGAGTGCAGTGTGGTGGGTGCACTGTAGGGGGCGCTGTGTAACCCTGTTCCTCATGGCGGTGTGTGATGAGAGTGCAGTGTGGTGGGTGCACTGTAGGGGGCGCTGTGTAACCCAGTTCCTCATGACGGTGTGTGATGAGAGTGCAGTGTGGTGGGTGCACTGTAGGGGGCGCTGTGTAACCCTGTTCCTCATGGTGGTGTGTGATGAGAGTGCAGTGTGGTGGGTGTACTGTAGGGGGCGCTGTGTAACCCTGTTCCTCATGGCGGTGTGTTGTAGGGGTTGGAGTACTGTGAGGAGCGCTACAGTCAGGATCTGAACGGCGTGGCGTTTCCTCTCAGAGCTCAGGCTACCAACACTCGCCTCCTCAGCTGTCAGACCATCGAGAAGATCCGCCATCACCCCGACAGAGAGGACAGCGTCACTGAAGGTATTCCCATTCATCTTCACCTTCCACACCCTCCCTCATCTACCTCTGCTCCCACAGTCACGCTGTGCTCCGTGTTCCTCACCTGCTGGTGCAGTTACCTCCATCAGACAGCAGGAGGTGCTGGTGCAGTGTATTACAGTACTGCTCCGCCTGAGCACCGGACTGTAATATTTACATTTACAGCTTATAACAGATGACTTACAGTCCAACCATTATAGGATAAGGGCCTCGCTCAGGGGCCCAACAGTGGCAACCTGGAAGATGTGAGGTTTAAACCAGGGATTCTCCTAGTTACTAGTCCAGAACCTTAAACTGAACTTGGTGTGTGTGTGTGTGTGTGTGTGTGTGTGTGTGTGTGTTCAGTAGCCTCTCCTGACACCAGCGTGGCCGTGTTCATCTGGCAGGTGAAATCGTACGGACAGGGTCTGCTGTCCACCTTCATCGGGGTGTTTGACATTAATAGATGGTACCACGCCCAGATGCCCGACTCGCTCAGGTAAGAACATCAGAAGAACCTGCAGGGTCCAAAACATACAGCTCAGATGAGTGGATTGGTTTCTTCATGTGTAATAAGTCACATCTGGAGCGTATCATGGTCCAACAGGGAAAAAGAGAGACGCGCCCTGTTGTGTCTGTAGGATGCCCGGCCAGGTTGGTAGCACCCCTGCGTCACCCTGACGTCCCACGTTCGGCCCGGGAACCACGTTGCAGCCGGTTCTCCTAATTTGATGCGTCTCGGATCAATAGGACTTACGGAATAGATGAAACATCGATCTATTAAGGGTCTGGGACTCCAGCGAACCACAGAGAGAGCATTATCTTTAAACGGGGAGCCTACCAGAACGTCCGTGGAGCTGCAGGCCTGAGTGGCGGCTTCATACCTGATCACTGTTGTGTTTTTAGGACGGGCGAGTCTCTGAGGAACTGTCCCTACATGGCCGTGTGGTCCCTGGACTCGGTGATGGAGGTGGTTCAGTCCTGCCCCCTGCTGGACGTGGTGGTACATGAGCGCAGTCTGAGCAGAGCGCTGCCCCACACCTGCCCCCCTCCAGAGCAGTTCTACAACCCCAACACCTACAACTTCGGTAAGCACACACACACACACACACACACACACACACACACACCACGAATTGTAATCAAACTCCTTTTGATGTTGATCGTGATTTGGTATGTTCTCTCTCTCCGTTTAGACGCCAGTTGTTTGCTGGATGCCGGGATCGTGCACCTGACCTGCTCAGGCTACCAGAGGGAGGTGAGTGTGAACGTTCTGCTGGTGGGTCTGGAGCGGGGACTGTGATGGTGGGGAGCGGTTTAGTGGAGCTGGTGTTTCTGTTTCAGACCCTGAGGTACCTGAAGGAAGCCGTGCCCACCCTGACCGAGGGCATCTCCAACGGCTACTCGCGCTGCCTCATGTCCGGCCTGCTCTCCTCTCGCCTGGCGGACGTCCAGCCCTCCAGTCTGTCCGAGGTGAGCGTGTCGAGCTGTGTCTGCTCTCTGAATCCTTCTCTGATTAGGTAATGAGGGGTGTGTGGTGACCCCAAAACAGACGTCATCAGCAGAGGAACCTGCGTGATCTAGAACAAAACAGGGGTTTTAACATGGGTCACAGGGAATAATAATAATCATCATTTAATAAACCTGTACACGAGCGCCCCCTTGTGGAGGCTTTATGTTACAGCTTGTATAGAGCATTGTGCTGTCTGGGTTGCTTAAAAACAGCTGGAACAGTGGTGTCACTGATCACAGTCAAGCCAGCTACATCTCCACTAGTTTCAAAAGCATCAGAAGCTGGACTGATGTTGTGATGGTGATAAAGCTGGCTCGACTGTGGACAGTGCTGTAATTTATGTCAGATGTGTTTTTGCACCATCTAGTGGTCGTTCAGTTCTGAACAGCACATGTGGCTGCTCTGATGTGAGACGCTTTAAACGCAGCAGATGTAATCTCTGTGTGTGTGTGTGTGTGTGTGTGTGTGTGTGTGTGTGTGTGTGTGTGTGTGTGGGAACACAGCTGGAACAGCTGGATGCTATCCTGACCACGGCGGTGGAGACCAGCGCTCTGGGTCTGATCACCGGCTGTATTAAACAGTGGACCACAGAAGGTGAGCAGGGCGCCGAACTCACACCGTACTGACGTTCAGCAGAGGCTTTAATCAGTGACCTGCAGTACAGTATATTATCTAAGCAACTGAAAGTTAAGGGCCTCGCTCAGGGGCCCAACAGTGATACGAGTTCTTTGGTTCTCTCGGTTCCTCCACACAGAGGCTGCAGGGTCGGCGGGGAACCTGCGCTACATCCTGGAGTGGGCCTGGAACAAAGTGGTGAAGACCAAGGACGAGCTGGATGCCATCTGTAGGTGTAGTGTTGTTGTTGGGTGGGTGGGTGGGGCGTGGTCCGGGCGTGGTCCTGACCTTCTCCTGGTTCTGTTCTCAGGTGCGCCGCTGTTCGACACCTCGTCCAACTTCACCGATCCTCAAACGCTGCAGCTTCTCCAGCACAGTCAGAGAATCCTGAGTAACCTGAACACCATCTTCCACTGCCTGATCAACCAGGCTCAGCAGCTCACTCACACCGGTACACTCACACACACACACACACACACACACACACACACACACACACACACACACACACACACACACACACACACACTCATACACACACACACACACACACACTCACACTCACTCACACACACACACACTCACACCGGTACACTCACACACACACACACACACACACACACACACACACACACACACACACACTCACACTCACACACACTCATACACACACTCATACACACACACACACACACTCACACTCACTCACACACACACACTCTCACACACACACACACACACTCATACACACTCTCTCACACACACACACACACTCACACCGGTACACTCATACACACCGGTACACTCACACACACCGGTACACTCACACACACACACACACACTCACACACACTCATACACACACTCACACACACACACACTCACACTCACACTCACTCACACACACACACACACACACACACTCACACACACTCATACACACACTCATACACACACACACTCACACTCACACTCACTCACACACACACACACACACACTCACACCGGTACACTCACACACACACACACACACACACACACACACACACACACACACACACTCACACTCACACACACTCATACACACACTCATACACACACACACACACACTCACACTCACTCACACACACACACTCACACTCTCACACACACACACACACACTCATACACACTCTCTCACACACACACACACACTCACACCGGTACACTCATACACACCGGTACACTCACACACACCGGTACACTCACACACACACACACACACACACTCATACACACTCTCACACACACACACACTCACACCGGTACACTCATACACACCGGTACACTCACACACACACACACACACACACACACTCATACACACTCTCACACACACACTCTCTCTCACACCGGTACACTCACACTCTCTCACACACACACACACTCACACCGGTACACTCATACACACCGGTACACTCACACACACACACACACACACTCATACACACTCTCACACACACACTCTCTCTCACACCGGTACACTCACACTCTCTCACACACACACACACACACACATACACACTCTCTCACACACACACACACACACACACACACTCACACCGGTACACTCATACACACCGGTACACTCACACACACCGGTACACTCACACACACACACACACACACACTCATACACACTCTCACACGCACACACACTCACACCGGTACACTCATACACACCGGTACACTCACACACACTCTCACACACACACACACTCACACCGGTACACTCACACACACACACACACACACACACTCATACACACTCTCACACGCACACTCTCTCTCACACCGGTACACTCACACACACACACTCTCACACACACACACACACACACACACACACACACACACACACTCACACCGGTACACTCACACACACACACTCTCACACACACACACACACTCACACCGGTACACTCACACACACACACTCTCACATACACTCACACACACACACTCTCACACACACACACACACACACACTCACACCGGTACACTCACACACACACACTCATACACACTCTCACACACACACTCTCACACACACACTCACTCACACACACACACACACCGGTGCTCTCACACTCATACACTAATGTCTAGTGAGGCACCTGGCTCACAGTCAAAGTTCCAATTCATTCCAAAGGAGTTGTGTCCACATACTTTTGGATGGGGGTTGTTTCTGCTGATTTGCTGGTGTATGAAGTTCTTGTTGGTACTGAGTGGTTCCGATTCGTCCCCTGCAGGTGCGATCGGACTGATGAATAAGTGCATGGTGTCGGGTCTGATCTCCCAGTACGCTCAGGTGGTGCTGTGGTTCTGCCGGACCGGTCTCCTCCCCGAGAGCGCAGGTATACAATCACCCTCGAATCAGCCCAGTCCTCAGGTTCCTGATCTGTGATGAACCTCCTTCTGTTTTCCTCACCAGACGATGACCTGCAGATCTCCAGACCTTTCTACGGCTACTCGGTGATCAGGAGTTATTACACGGCTCAGCGGGAGGAGCTGCAGAGACTCGCCAAGTGAGTAACTCCCCATATCGGTGTTCACTACAGGGTCAGAAGTATGTGGACGCCCCTCCTAATGATGAATCCGGCCTGGATTGTGAGGCTCTGTGTTCTGTAGATGTTTGATGATGGATCTGTCCGTGCTTCTCTCCTCAGAGATAAATGGAGTCCCGACTGCCTGATGATCGACGGGTTGGTAGCTCAGTGCGGCGACCGGCTGGAGGATCTGTGGAGGAGAGACGAGGGCGGGACGGGTCATTATCCGCCCCCGTCGCTACACGTAATGAGACCATTAGTACCAGTACAGTACTGATCTGGAGATTAGGAGATCGGCTGAGGTCTGTAACGTGTGTGTGTGTGTGTGTGTGTGTGTGTGTGTTCCTCTGTAGGCTCTGCTGGACCTGTACCTTCTGGAGAATGTGGAGGAATCTACCAAACATGCCATCGTATCCTTTCTTCTGCTGCTGTATTAGTGAGTGATGATCTGTGTGGGTTCGTCTGTGGGTGTGTGTGTGTGTGGGTTTGCTGTGGGTTTGCTGTGGGTGTGTGTGTGGGTTCAGTGTGTGGGCTTGAGTGTAGGTTGTGGACAGAGTTCTGACTACGTGTGTGTGTTCTTGTGTGTGTGAGGAGGGGTGCAGCAGGAGGTCCACGGTGTGTAAGTGTGTGTGTGAGTTCTTGACTGTGTGTTCTTGTGTGTGTGTGTTTGTGTCTAAGTTTGTGTGTGTGTGTGTGTTGTGTGTGAGTTCTTGAGTGTGAGAGAGTTTGTGTGTGTTTGTGTCTGAGTTTGTGTGTGTGTTGTGTGTGTGTGCTGTGTGTGTGTGTTGTGTGTGTGTGTGTTGTGTGTGTGTTGTGTGTGAGTTCTTGAGTGTGTGAGAGAGTTTGTGTGTGTGTGTTCGAGTGTGTGTGTTTGTGTCTAAGTTTGTGTGTGTGTGTGTGTTGTGTGTGAGTTCTTGAGTGTGAGAGAGTTTGTGTGTGTTTGTGTCTGAGTTTGTGTGTGTGTTGTGTGTGTGTGTTGTGTGTGTGTGTTGTGTGTGTGTTGTGTGTGTGAGTTCTTGAGTGTGTGAGATAGGGATGTCCCGATCTGATCTCACAGATCGGGATCGGGGCCGATCAAGGCATTTTTAACTGATCGGAAATCGGCTTTACTAATGCCGATCATAACCCGATCTTTTGTTTTACGTCAGCATGTCCGCTGTCCAGCAGTGAGGTGTAACGTCTGCAGTGTGAGCGTTACACGAGGCGGTGGGAGCAGAGCTGCGTTCATTACTGTAGAATTTTACTGTTTATACAGTGTGTGAGTCCAGGATCACTCCGGTTTACTAAACAATCACTTTTAATCCCAGTATGAAAACTTCAGGACCATAACATACAGCTTTTACCAGTTTACGTGTTACAAGACTGAACGACATCTCAGTATCGAGCGCTCTGATTGGCTTAGTTATGTAACCGAGCGTGGTAGTGATGCACTCGCTTAATAAAGAAATAAATACACGCTATATTCACTAATTGTCGGGAGCAAAACACTTTATTAACTTCTTCTGTTCCGAATAGCGGACAGCCAGAGCCGAGCACGCTATCCCATGCACTATGGAAGCCCCAAAGGGTCAAAACACACTCACTTTGCGTAGAAACGTCCATCAAACCATCGTCACAATACAAGCACTTTAAGAACTGACTTTCCTTCATAACAGAAGAGAGACTTTCCATTTTATTTTGGTATTCAGGTTTTACTGTAATGCTGTTAAGTAACTTATTTGTTTGTTTATATTCAAGTTAAGCTGCTACACCACGTCTGAGTGGAGATTTCTGTTCATATTTAGTGCATCACTGCATTAAACAGAATTATGTTCTTTGAATATAAAGTTTAAAGTGAAACTGTAATTATCTCACTTCATTTTTACTACAATGCTGCACTAAGTTTGTTTACTTTTATTTTGTAAAAGAACATTAAGCAATAGTTTGGATGCAGCATTATTTCCCTACAGCACTGCAGAGCTATTCCGGTGTTAAACATGTACACTGGATTAATTTGAATAACTGTAATGTAGTTGAAGTGTGCACCGTGTGAACAGTATTATCCAGTTCTTATCTAGACAATATCTAGAAAATACAAGTATCGGTTTGAGAATCGGTATCGGATCGGGATCAAAATTAAAGATCGGGAACAAAAAAACCTGATCGGGACATCCCTAGTGTGAGAGAGTTTGTGTGAGTGTGTGTTATTAAGTGTGAGTTCTGTGTGTGTGTATTCTTGTGTGTGTGAGTTCTTGAGTGTGTGTTCTTGAGTGTGTGTTTGTGTGTGTGAGTTGAGTGTGTGTGTGTGTGTGTGTGAGTTCGTGTGTGTGAGTTCGTGTGTGTGAGTTCGTGTGTGTGTGTTCTTGAGTGTGTGTTTGTGTGTGTGAGTTGAGTGTGTGTGTGTGAGTTCGTGTGTGTGAGTTGAGTGTGTGTTCGTGTGTGTGTGTGTGTGTGTGTGTGTGTGTGTGTGTGTGAGTTCGGTGTGTGGGTTCGTCTGTGTGTGTGTGTGTGTGTGTGTGTGTGTGCGGTACGTGTGTGGGTTCAGTGTAGGTAATGTACAGAGTTGCGACTCGGTGTGTGTGGGTTCGGTTCCTTGACGGTGCTCTGCAGGTGATCTATCTGCTGCTGGATGTGATGTACTCGTTTCCCAATAAGGGCGGAGCTTCGGTGGAGTCCTTCCCCACGGCGTTCTCCATCCCTATTGGTTTGGTGAAACTGGTGCAGGGCTTGTGGTTACTCGACCACAACGACCACGAGGTAACCACGCCCTCACCCCCACGCCCTCACCCCCACACCCTCACCCACATGCCCTCACCCCCACGCCCTCACCCCCACGCCCTCACCCACACGCCCTCACCCCCACGCCCTCACCCCCACGCCCTCACCCACATGCCCTCACCCCCACGCCCTCACCCCCACGCCCTCACCCACACGCCCTCACCCACATGCCCTCACCCCCACGCCCTCACCCACACGCCCTCACCCCCACGCCCTCACCCCCACACCCTCACCCCCACGCCCTCACCCACATGCCCTCACCCCCACGCCCTCACCCCCACGCCCTCACCCACACGCCCTCACCCCCACGCCCTCACCCACACGCCCTCACCCCCACGCCCTCACCCCCACGCCCTCACCCCCACGCCCTCACCCACACGCCCTCACCCACACGCCCTCACCCCCACGCCCTCACCCCCACACCCTCACCCCCACGCCCTCACCCCCACGCCCTCACCCCCACGCCCTCACCCACACGCCCTCACCCCCACGCCCTCACCCCCACGCCCTCACCCACACGCCCTCACCCCCACGCCCTCACCCCCACGCCCTCACCCACATGCCCTCACCCCCACGCCCTCACCCCCACGCCCTCACCCACATGCCCTCACCCCCACGCCCTCACCCCCACGCCCTCACCCCCACGCCCTCACCCACACGCCCTCACCCCCACACCCTCACCCACACGCCCTCACCCCCACGCCCTCACCCCCACGCCCTCACCCCCACACCCTCACCCACACGCCCTCACCCACATGCCCTCACCCCCACGCCCTCACCCCCACACCCTCACCCCCACACCCTCACCCACATGCCCTCACCCCCACGCCCTCACCCCCACACCCTCACCCACATGCCCTCACCCCCACGCCCTCACCCCCACGCCCTCACCCACACGCCCTCACCCCCACGCCCTCACCCCCACGCCCTCACCCCCACGCCCTCACCCCCACGCCCTCACCCCCACACCCTCACCCACATGCCCTCACCCCCACGCCCTCACCCCCACGCCCTCACCCCCACACCCTCACCCACATGCCCTCACCCCCACGCCCTCACCCCCACACCCTCACCCACACGCCCTCACCCCCACAGCCCACATGTAATCATGTTCAGATGAGATGCAGAAGTATCTGGACAGCACCGACCCTCTTTTTTGTGTTCCAGAGCTCCCTGGACCTCCTGCTGCACCCCTCCACGTCTCAGTGCGTGTGGCCGTGGCAGCACGCTCGGGTTCTCCAGGCTCTGATGATCCAGAACAAGCCGGGCACGGCTCTGCACTACCTGCACATGATGAAACCGTCGGTCAGCACCACGCCGCAGATCAAACTGTGTCTGTCGGTCCTGCTGCACAGCAGGTACACGCTCTCACCACCCACTTTATTAGGAACACCCTGCTGATTACTGGGTAGAACCTAGTACCAGACCAGGCAAGGTTTTGGTGAGCCTGTGCCTACTGTAGCCTCAGATGCATGTTCTCGTCTGATGGGAGAGGAACCTGATGTGTTCCATCTAAGGTTTAACAGATTCTGGGCTCTCAGATGTTCATCTTTCATCAATAAGGTATTTCTGCTAGCTGAACTGATGCTCACTGGATGATTTCTGCACCGTTCTGTGTAAAATCCAGAGACCGACGTGCTTAATTAGATGATTACAGGTGTACTGGTGTTCCTAATAAAGATCTGAAGGTCCTGGTTTAGGAGCTGGTTTAGTTATCTGACCCTGGCTCTCCAGCTGACGGTGGGGTCCTGCTCTCTGTAGGTGCCTGGTGGAGGCGTGGGCCACGCTGAGGCAGCACGTCAACAAGCTCAGCATGGAGGAGCTTCTCAGGTTCTTCTACGAGACGTGTCAGGAGCTGGGGCTGATGAAGGACCTGCTCAAGCTGCCGCTCGGTCCGTCCGAACAGGTCGGTGTGCATCACAACACCTCCATCCATCCACCTACACCACAAATACCATTCACCTATAGAACAGTGTAGTTTCTGCTACCAGGAGGTCCTACAATCCGTGTGTGTGTGTGTGTGTGTGTGTGTGTGTGTGTGTGTGTGTGTAGGAGTGTTTGGAGCGCTTTCTGCAGGGGACCGGCGGGTATCAGAACAGGGAGCTGCTGATGGTTCATCACCTCCAGCAGGCCAACTACGTTCCTGCCCTGCAGATCAACGAGACCCTGAAGATGAACCTCGCTGTGAGTCCCTCACACCTACCCACCATCCGCACCGCTAATAATCACCAGTGTGGAACCTGTTACCATCTACTGTCCATAACACTAGCAAGAGATTCATATTGTAAAGGCTGAAAAGCAACTTCTGTAACGGATGAATGAACCCAGTGGGACGCCTCGGCTAACCAGCTAACCCATATCGGTTCCTAACTAGCTAACCCTAGTTATCTAACCCTAGTGGCTGCACGCGGTTGTGTTTAATTCTGACGTGCCCCCGTGTTCCTCAGGCGGACCGAGACCCGAAGATGAAGCAGAGATCGAGCACCAGGAACTCCATCATGAACCAGTACGGAAAGGTTCTACCACGAGCTCAGAGACGCCTCGCCGTGGACCGAGCTAAACCCTACCAGCACCCCGCCACCGTCCTCAGAGAGGGTACGCCAGATCCTTCTGCTCACATTCAGCTGTATTTACCCTGACTCTATCAAGTACCTGGTGAATATCATGGGGGGGGTTTCTCCTCTAGTGTGTCCCAGTACTAAAGGTGCAATACTGTTACACAGAAGCAGCTCTATATTATGATGCTCCCACCACCGTACTTCACAGTGGGTTTGGAGTTCTTGGGACCATGTGTGATGTGTTATTTGTCCAACACGTGGAGCTGGGGGGCTGAATCTGGACACGTTTCTCACTTGACGTGTCCGGGTACTTTTGCTCCACTCCGCAGCGGCCGGCTGTGATCGTCGACGAGGGTTTGTTGAAGGGTTTTTAATGTAGTGCAGTCTGGGGTGTGTTTATAATATTATGCACGGTAGACGGTAAATAAGGTGCAGGAACTTGTCTTGATTAAATGTTGGCGTGTGTTGGGTGATCGATTAATTATTAGCGCTTTATCTGCCCCGTTCCAGTCGCCCGGCCTCAGCCGCTGTCCACCGTGGCTAAACGCTCCGGCGGTGAGAACGTCCTGAGCAGAGCGGCCTTCATCAAGAACGTCCTGACCAAGATCGAGGAGGTGTGGCTCCTGAAGGACGCGACCCCCGAGTCCTCCCCGCTGAAGAGGTGCGTGTGTGTGTGTTTACAGGTCCAGAAGTATGCGGACGCCTCAGCATGAGCTTGTCGGACATGCCGTTCTAAACAGGACGTGTCTCCTGTTGGACCCCTGAGCAAGGCTCTTGATTCTCACATGCTCATGGGTTTGGTCACGAATGCTTTGGGAAGGCTTTATGCAGGAGTCTGTCTGTGGGAATTTGTTTCATGCACTGGTCAGTCATGCAATAGCAGATAATGGCCTTCCCCAAACTGTTTCCACTAACACACATCGTTTGTTTGTTTTTTAGCCCTAAACTACCAGAAGCGGTGCATCCCAGTCCTCCCAGTTTAAACCTGTCTGAAGCTTTCGTCGGGACTCCCATCAACATGCTGACCAAGAGGATGTCCAGGTAAAGCTCACCTGACCGAGGGGCGTGTCCCTCACTAACCACGCCTCCGTTTCTCTGTTGGTGTTTAAATTCCCGCCTCTTTCAGGCTCTTCGATCTGGCGGTGCAGCCGTCGTCCCAGACTCCGCCCGAAGCGTCGCGGGTCCAGACCACTCCCACCAAAACGCTCAGCTCGTGGTCTGCAGCCAGAATCGTCGGCAAAGCTCCCGAGCTGAGCCTGTTACAGACGCCGCAGGTGGTGAAGGTAGCGTCTCCTCTCTCTCTCTCTCTCTCTCTCTCTCTCTCTCTCTCTCTCTCTCTCCAGTCTCGGTCTCGGTCACGTTCCCGTCTAACCCTCCGTCTCTCCCCCCACAGAGAGCTCGAGCGCTGGCGGCGTCCGGCTCCGTCTTCACCTCCTCCTTCACCCCCCAGTCCATCCTGAGGACCAGCCTCCGCCCCACACCTATAGCCACGCCCACCGCCTCACCCGCTCCGTCCACCACGCCGCCGTCACGCCCCAAAGAGAGCCGCATCACCTTCGTGGAGGAATCGGAATCTCCGGATCTGCACGAGAGCGTGGTGCTCCGGGGCAACGGGGTAAATATCACACCTCCCACGACACGGGTGGGGGGGGGGGTCACACATCGGGACACCTCACGCGCTCATCAGGGACCGAGTGTATCAGTCCGAGTGTATTCTGATCAAATCTACACTCGGATCAGGGATGGGATACGTGCTGGGGGAGGTATCTGTGGGGAGGAGGATCGTTTTGTGAGGAGGTGCATTTTAGGAGAAGGTACCTGTTGACAGGAGGTATATTTTGGGAGCGTGTTGGGAGGTGGATTTTAGGTGTGTTGGGAGGAGGTTCCTGTTAGGAGAAGGTACCTGTTGGGAGGAGGTACGTGTGAGGAGGAAGTTTGTGGTGCTGGTAGGTATTGCGAGGAGGCACCAGCTTAGAGTAAGGACTTGTTAAGAGGAGGTACCTGTTGGGAGAAGTGTCTGCTAGGAGCAGGTAGGTGTTTATAGGAGGTGCATGGAAGGTCATGGTGCTGGTACGAGTTGGAAGGAGGTGTGTTTTGGGAGGAGGTACCTGTTAAGAGAAGGTGTCGGTTATGAGAAGGTACGTGTTGGGCAGAAGTTTGTGGTGCTGGTGTGACTGTGCAGGAGGTACCTGTTGGGAGGAGTGTGTATTAGGAGCAGGTAAGTGTTTATAGGAGGTGCGTGTTAGGAGGAGGTGCATGTAGGAGTGTATGTGATCTCTGACCTGCTGGACGTTCATTCCTCTGTGTATTTCCTCCAGCTTGCTGTAGGGGGCGACATTAGCAGGTTGAAGCGACGCTCCCCTCCACCAGCAGGAGGTTCTAAAGCCTGGAGTCACGGTTCTGCTGAAGAGGAGGAGGAGGAGGAGGACACAGAGCCCAGAGTGGAGTTGATGCCTCGTTTAGAAGAGACTGAGAAACCAGAGGTGGAGAAATCCAAACTGGTTCTGCCTCCGTTAGTGCGCCGGCCCAGTCTGGGTCACGAAACCAGCGAGCTCTCCGTCCAATCAGATTCCACGCTGGAGTTCCACGATGCTGTCGGCCAGGCGGACGCCACCAGAACCCTGGTACCATCTCAGAACCTCAACGATGAAGATGATGATGATGATGATGATGAAGAAGTCGTGATCAAACGAAATGTGGCGGTGGAACCGGAACCTCCATCAGCTCTGGTGGAACCTCAGGAACCGAGTCCAGACCAGGACGTGGAGAGGCTGCACGAAGCCGAAGCACACGAGGAACTGGGAGGTGCAGACCGAGTTCCTGAGGAACCTCTGCAGAACCTGCCTGAAGCGCTACCAAAAGCTCTTCTAGAGGAATCAAATTCTGCTAATGAAGAGTCGAAGCAGGATGATTCACTGAATCAGACGTACGAACTGGCGCCGGGAGAACCAGGAGGAACCTTCATCGTATCTGAGGAGCCCATCCTGGAGCTCTCACCTGGAGAACCGCTCACAGTCACAGAAGATCCCGCCGCCACCGCCGAGGAATCGTTCGTTTCCGTACCGAAGCCTGAAGAGTCAGAATCACTGAAAAGAATCGGTTTAGATGTGATCGATTCCTCGGTGCCTGACGTCGCTGCAGGAGCTTCAGCGGAGCTGGACGATGAACGAGGAGTCATGGAGACGTCAGGTGAGCGTTCCATCATCACGTCTCTACATCAGAACCCAACAACATGTGGCCAAAAGTATGTGGACACCCTCCTAACGATTGATTATAGGTTTTCTATCCATGAATACTGTGAACAGATTACCTACAGTAAACTACATGCTTCCTATTTTGGTAGGAATAGTTTGGGGAAGGACTGTCCAAAGGTCTGTGTGTAAACCTACCTACCTGATCAGCTCCTCAGTACAGAGGATTCTAATCAGACCTGGAGTCATAATCAGATTATTTAGACGCTCTACTATTACATCACAGCGGGTTTAGCATCGGGACGTTCAAACCGCCGCTAGCACACGCCGGCTAACGTCTCCCTCCGTGTAGCGAAAACGCTTAAACCGTCCCTGACCCCCCAATTTACAAATAAACCCACACTGGTATAATTACACAGGATTTAGACACGCCCTCTTCTCTTCTCGGGAGTGTAGGATGATGGGAAATGCGTGTGTGTAGACAGAGAGAGAGAGAGCTGGGGTCGTGACCTGAACCCCTCTGGGATAAACTGGGGCACAGAGACGTGACTAGTACTGATATTTAGAGTGTTTAGGATTGATTGGAGAACATGCTCATGTACATGACTCTTCATATATTTCAGATCTGGATGATTACGTGGAGCGGCACTTATTCGGGGACGACACCGCGCCTCTGCCCCCCCACTCCACCCTAACAGAGGCTCCAGGAACCGACAGGTACTGATTTAAACCCCTCAGTCTGGGGTTTAGTGTAGTAGTAAATACTGGAGCTGCAGTAACGGCGCCTCCTGCTGGCTGGTGGAGGTATCGGTAGGAGTGGTGGAGGAGTACACAGAGTGTAGTGTGTTACTGCTCTCCGTATGAATCCACCGCTGTCTGATGGAAAGAATCGACCGGTGTCCTCACACTGATCCTGAGCGCAGTGGGTGTGAAGCCTGTGTAAGAGTGCGTTTGTTTATGTTTCTCATCCACACAGTGAAGC
Source organism: Trichomycterus rosablanca (assembly GCF_030014385.1). Taxonomy (NCBI): domain Eukaryota; kingdom Metazoa; phylum Chordata; class Actinopteri; order Siluriformes; family Trichomycteridae; genus Trichomycterus; species Trichomycterus rosablanca. Next base: position 228,826 of record NC_086000.1, on the reverse strand, counting down.
AGCAGAACCAGAAGCTCCAGATGATTCCCACAAATCTGTGGCCTCCTCAGAAGCTTCGACCTCAGACTCTCAGTGTAAGGATTTAATCACACGTACACGCTCACGCTCAGGCGTCCACATACTTTAGGCTGTAGTGGTATTAGAGTGAGTTTAACGCTCGGGTGTGTCACTGTGTAGCCGTGGTGAGTCTGCACGACACTGACGAGCTCACCAGCACCAGATCTGAGGACGATGAGGAGGAAGATGAGGAGGAGGATGAAGAGGAGGAGGAGAAGGATTCAGGCAGTGAGGTGGAGATCATCGAGGAGATCAAAGGAAACCAGAGGAACCTGCAGGACGTTCCAGATGAGGATGATGAGAGGTTCCTGCAGGAACAGACCAACGCCGCCGTGCTCTCGCTCATCACTGCCAATCCTCACCTACAGGTCAGTTCAGGCATTACAGCTCCACACCGACCACACCCACCACCGACCACACCCACCACCGACCACACCCACCCCCGACCACACCGACCACACCCACCCCCGACCACACCCACCACCGCCACACCCACCACCGACCACACCCACCACCGCCACACCCACCACCGACCACACCCACCCCCGACCACACCCACCACCGACCACACCCACCCCCGACCACACCCACCACACCCACCACCGACCACACCCACCACCGACCACACCCACCACCGACCACACCCACCCCCGACCACACCGACCACACCCACCCCCGACCACACCCACCACCGCCACACCCACCACCGACCACACCCACCACCGACCACACCCACCACCACCACACCCACCCCCGACCACACCCACCACACCCACTTGTTTTATTACTCTCAGCAGGTTAACTTCAGTAAACAAAGAATAAAATGGTGCACAAACTTCACTAACCATATAAATTATATTCATACGACTAAGTTTTATTTCTTTCCTGTTTTGCTCTTTTTATTTTTGTGTATTTATATTTTAAATATTTTCTTTTTTTGTCATCATTTTTTGCTGTTTTCTATTTATTTTTCTCTTAGTAATGTTTTTATTTATAATATTTTTAATTTTTCTATTAATTTAATTTTTATTTTATGGAAAGTTTTTTTTTTTTTACTGTTTTTAATGTAAATTTATTATATTTTAAATAATTTTCTATTTTATTAAATTATTTATTTATTTAGTTTTGTTTAGATTTATTTTTTAGATTTATTTATTTAGTAATCAGCACAGTTGAGACAGGATTTAATGTTTATTTTTAATATTTTAATATTAAAGTTAATATTATTTATTATAATTTTATTTTATTTATTTATTGTTTATTTAAATTCTTTTCTTTCTTGTTATTTACGGGCTGGACTTTCAAAACATTTTTAGTTAATTTTTTTGAACTCAGTTTAATTAAACGTATTTTGTAATTAATTAATTAATTTTTATTATCTGTTTTATACTGGTCAGGGTCACGGTGGGTCCAGTTCCACTGGCGGTAATCTATTTTAGGGCTTCAGCTACACAACCCTCCCGTCCCAAACATAGCCGATCACGTCTGTGTGGACGCCCGGCTGTCCAGTAGCACCGCTGAGATTCAAACCCGGATCTCTGAGGTGGTGGGTTAGTGTAACAGCCCCACCCGAGCACCTTGTTCTTCTAGTAGATGGGTGTTTGGGGTGGGTGTGTTTGGGGTGTGGTGGTAACTCTCCTCTCTGTTCCAGGTGTTGGGTGGATATGAGGAGCAGGAGGATGGAAGAGAAGTTCTGGTGGTGGGACTCAGACCTGCTGACCAGAATGAAGATCAGGTGTGTTACACTGAACTCAAGCCCTCCACCACCATGCTGGTTCCTATAGAGCTCACAGAGGAACATCGGGATCTTCTGCCCGACGTGGAGCTTCCTCCTGACACCAACAACTTCTCTCTCATGCTGGAGGCTGAAGATGAAGAAGCTGCAGGTGTGGAGATGGAAGCTCAGCCCGGTTCAGGAGACGCTGAGAACGTGGAGAACCAACCGGTGCCCACTGGTGGAGACGTCAGTGTGGAGCAGGAGACCGCCGAACACGTTCCTGCTGAAGAAGAAGTGGAACGGATGGAAGACCTGGAGTCAGAGAGGGTTGAAGAAGATCCTGAACAAATAGCTGAAGGTCAACCAGAACCAAGAGAAGAACAGCCTGAGGAACGTGCAGAAGCTGAGCCAAACATGGCAGATCTGCTAGAACCAGAGCAGATAGAAGAACCTACTGATCTAAAGGTGGAGGATAAACCTGGTGAAGAAGCTCAAACAGAAGAGGAACCTGCTCCTGAAGAACCTGTTGAGATACATCTTGGTCCTGCCCATGATGAGCTCCAGGGTTCAGGCTCTGCTGAGGTCAAAGTGGACCAGTTAGTCAGTAATGAGACAGAAGAGCCTGCTCTTAACATCTCTGGTGCCAATCATCACGAGGAACCTTCTAAAATTCCAGTATCTCCTCCAAAGGAACCCCAGCGAAGCCCTGGACGACGAGGAAGGAAGACGGTGACGTTCCCGTTACCCGCCACAGAATCTGAAAGAGACGCTTCAGACGATCAGGACGATTCCAAGGTTCCTTCAACACCTAGACGAGTCACCAGAAGCTCCAGGCATCTCCAAGACTCTGAAGTTCCCATCACGCCCAAGAGAAGCTCTCGAAAAGTGGATGCTGAACCTACGGTGGAGGACACGCCCGCGGCGAGACCGAGCCCCTCACGTAAAACCCCACAGAAAGCCACGCCCAGAAGAGGCTCTCGCAAAACCAGGAGTTCCGTCACCACCAGCAGTGACGAGGAGGTCCAGAAGGTGGAGGAGACCTCGATCGTGGAGAGTCAGAGCGCCAGGAAGACGAGGAAGACCTCCGTGCTGGAGGTCCCAGAACCCATCCCTGAGGAGAAGGCTCTGGAGAACGATGCAAACGCTAACACCACCGCCGGCGCTAGTCCCAGCCGCGTGACACGGCAGTCCAGCAGGAGGTTGAGCCTCACACTGGAGAACTTCCAGGACGTCGTGGTTCAGACCATCACGCCGCCCAGGAGCAGGAGGAAAACGAGAGCCGCCACCCAGGAGAAAGCCAACGACGAAACCTTCGTGGTGGACGAGGTCCAGCTGCAGAACGTCTCCAGGCGTCTGACCACGAACCAACACTGGAACGAAGCCGAGGAACCCAAAGAGGAACCAGAGACTCTGGACCCCTCAACAAGCGCCTTGATGGAGAGGCTGAACGACGAGCCGACTGAACCTACAGAAATCATTCCTGCCAGACGAAGAACCGCCAGATCAGCAGCACCCGCCCCGGAGGAACCCACCAACCAGGATGAAGAACGTGAAGCAGCTACAGAAATCGTTCGTGCCAAGCGCAGAGCCACCAGATCTATGGTTCCTCCTCCAGAAGAACCGAGCGCGCTGATGGACGAGACGACGAACGAAGAACCTGAAGCTGCAGGTAACGTCCAGACTAACCGGAGAACTACCAGAACATCACCTCCTGGACCTCCTGGACCTACTGCAGAAGAACCAGCTCAGCCTGAGCCGAGCACGGCGACGGACAGACTGACTGACGAAGAGGAGAAGAACCGAGGAGAACGTGAAGCGTCTGCAGAAACATCTGGTTCCAGACGTAGAACCACCACATCTGCAGCACCGTCTGTGGACTCTGATCTTCAGAACGTCCAGGATCCACCATCCACCAGAAGAACCAGGTCCAGCAAGATGCCTGAAGCAGACGCCTCCTCACACGTCTTCACGCCCAGTCTTCCAAAACCCAGAGGAGGTGATTCTTCTTCTCATGTTCTCGTCAGAACTGATCTGACCAAAAGTATGTGGACGCCTGCTCACTGTAATATTAAAAATGCGCTTCTAGCTTCCGCAACAGTTTGGGGAAGGACCTGTCTTGTTTTAGAATGACTTGGAGATGGTTTGGTTTGACCTCAACCTTACTGAACACAAGCCAACTCATGGTCAGGTGTCCACAAACTTTTGGCCATAAAGTTCTCCCTTTTAAAATAGTAATCCATACGCAGCCAATCACAGTGCTCCAAATTTAATTGGTCATCAGCCTCTCACCATCATGACGTAGCACCTGAACGTTCCTACAGGAACACTGTTCCAACCTCTGAGGAACGTTCCAGAAGAGCAGAGCATGTCTAAGTCTGGAAAGCTCTAGGACTCCACTGAAACACAGCGAGAGCCGTTATCTCCTTCTGGAGCCGTAGCCAGACATGTTCATGCTGCAGGAATTGTTCACGCATGGGCACCTAGCAACCAGCAGGAGTCGCCCGTCAGCACTGAGGAATTGAGTATATCCAAAACGATGACAGCAGCTGATTGGTGCTCAGGTCAGGAGGAGGTACCGTGTGTCAGAAGCTGATTGGTTGAGTGATGTGGTTTCTTCTCTGCTGTAGGGAGGAAGAAGGACGTGACGCTTCCAGATGTTTTATCTCCACCGGCGACTCGACCCCGGCGAGCGGCAGCAGCTCCGGTTCCTGACCTGGAGGTGAGAAGATCCAGCTGAGCTGAGGTGAGCTGAGCAGGTTCTCCTGTGGTCCGTATCTGACCGGGTTCTCTCTCGTCTGTGTTCTGTAGGACCAGGTTCCATCAGAAGATCCTGCAGGTGAAGCTGAAGTCAAAGCCAAGAGGAGCAGAAAGACCAGGTGAGATCAGGAGCGCCGCTGAGCACTTTATTAGGAACACCTGTCTGCCATACAGGTGCACTCTGGGTAGACGATCACCGACACCCTGCACTCACACTAACATCATAATGCCGTGCTGGTGTGTCGTTCTGTGTGTGCGGGTGCAGCAGTGTTGTTGGGATTTGGCCTCTTTATTAGGAACACTCTCTAGAGCGGGGTTACAGAGAAACATTATTATTATTATTATTATTATTATTATTATTGTTGTTGTTGTTGTTGTTGTAGCCCAGCAGTTACTACACTAGTCATCAAAAGGTCGCTGGTTTAAGTCTCACCACTGCCAGTTTGGGTCCTTTCTGTGTGGAGTTTTGCATGTTCTCCCCATGTCTGTGTGGGTTTCCCCACATGCAGACATGCAGTGAGGTGAACTGGAGACACAAAATTGTCCATGACTGATGAATTTTGTGTAAAACATGACGTTAAAATCCAAATAAATAAATGTGAGCGCCCCCCTGTGGAGGCTTTATGTTACATCTTAAAACCCGAGTACGATGCACTTTACGCTTCTGTACTAGGAACAGCAGAGGAAATGGAAATGACTAAATTGGAAGATAAACATGAAACAAAACCCTCCACCACGAGGATTATGGGTAATGTAGTCCGTGCAGGTCCGGTTCAGTCTGATGTACGTTATTGATCAGTGATTGTTTTTCCTCCTCAGTAGACCGAGAGCCGCTCCTGAACCCCTGCAGATCGACCTCATCTCTCCGTTAGCGAGTCCAGCAGAGACCAAGGAGCGCAGACCGTCGGGGGGTAAAGATTCCGCCCCTCTGAAGATGAACCTGCGACGCAAGCGCATCATGGAAGCCATTTTCCCCAAACCGGTGACGCGCAGGAAGAAGCTCTGACGCCGCGTGTGATGATTTCCGCCTGCGTGTGTGTTTGATTTAATTCTACAGAAACGTGATTCTATTTTTCCACGAACTCCCGCCGCCCGCTCGGGTTGATTTTGGTTTTATAACCAGTGTGATTATTATTCAGGATAGAATAAATAAATCGATCGTCTGCGAGGCGGAATAAGTTTTATAAATAAATAAATAATATTGAGTAACGTTTACAGAGTGCAGACGGGCGAGTCTTAGTTTTTACAAACGTGGATTTCTACAAATGTACATATTTTAGGGATGTTCTCAATAAAATTTGATACTTGTGAATAATTTTGTCTCTCGTGTTTTTATTAATATATAAAATAAATTTCTCATGTGATTCTACCAGCACAAAATCACACATCTGCACATCAGCATCATACAATCACATAATGACCCCATTAAGCTCAGTCTGAGTTCTAATTCATCTGCAAAGCATTTCAACAGGGTCGGGGTCATGGCTCTGTATAAATCACGTCTTTATGGAGCTCGCTTTGTGCACAGGGTCTCGGTACTGGAACAAAAACCAGTAACACAAGGCCGTAACCACATGATTTATTTTCATTGAAACTGGTTTTGGAAGATGCGTCCACACACACGTTCACATTATAATGAGATTATGGGCTTCTGTAGTACCTCAGATTGACCACATGGTGGCGGCAGAGGAACATTTATAACGTAATAAGCGCGCATAATTGCTTTATTGATTTACTAACACAAATTGTTACATTATCTTATAGATTTTTAGATATTTATTTTAAATAAATATAAAGTGACTTCAATTGTAAATATGTATATAAAATTATATAAATATAGGAAAGGCTTGGCCCTTTCCCAGCATTAGTGAGACGTCAGAGCTGGTTTTCAGTACCCGGATGGAGTTGCGGAAGTGAAGCGCAGAGGTGCAGGAATAAATAGGGAGCGGATTCTTGTGTGACTCCTTTCGTTCTATTTTTGCTTTATTCTGCATTAATTTCGGATTAAACTGTGAGTATTTGTATTAATAATTATTCTGAGGGTTATAATGAGGGTAAATACTGAAGGTTGGTTGTAAACAGTGATGATTTTGATGAATATTGATGATTCTGGTAGATGCACGAGCTTTTGCTTTCACGTTTATTGCATTTAATATAGAATTAAAATATAAATATAAAATTAATATGAATATAATAACACTATTAATATGAATGTTTAATTGTGATTGAGGTGCATGGTTAATATACACAGTCCGGTGTTCTGGGTTCATGTTTTTAATGTTTTTAGTGTATTTATATTAATATTAACGATCATTTTATTTTATTTTAATGCAACAAAAATATAAAACAAATATTAATTGTATTTACTAGCTAAGGCTCTAATTGTGTTTATGCAATAATGTGTAAATCTAAAGTAAATTAAACTGGATTAAATAAACATTCACACATGATTTCTATAAACATAAACCTGATTTATTTCCTGATGAAAGACCTCTAACCCTTCTGAGTTGCATCGGAACCCTGCGGAGAACTACAGCATCACCGCGTTTGCAGCACTCATGAGGTTCAAACCCTCCAGAAATCTCCAGAGGATCCAGCAGCACCTTTATCTTCTCCTGATGGATCCAGTCCTGAGCTCTTCTGGCTCTAGTTTCTCTCCTCTGACACGTGCAGATACTTTAATCATGATGCTCCCACCACCGTACTTCACAGGGGGTTTGGAGTTCTTGGGATCACACACACACACGTACACAACATTACTTTCACTACAGGCGTCTATAAACTTTTGATCTGAGCTGTAGATGAGATCATGTTCTGGTAATGGAGCGCTGCAGTGGGGGGTGACGTGTCTGGTTCCTCTGGTTCCTCTGGGGTTTTTTCCTGGTGTCTCCTCGGGGAACGACAGGATAACAGAGACGCGTCTGCTTACGCAACTCCTGCCTGTAATTACATCTGTAACACCTGTACAGGTGAGCGCTCACCCCCCACCCCTTCCTTACCACCCCGGCCCCACCCGCCCCCACGGGCGCCAGCCGGGACTGTTTCATCAGCGTTCGGTTATCAGATCGTCTGAATCAGGTTCCACACCGCCGGTGTCATCAGGTCCGTCTGAATCTGATCCAGCAGCAGCACCAAGAAGAAACTATCAGGAACCATCAGGAACTATTAGGAACTATTAGGAACCATCATCATAAACAAAATATCTTCAACCTTCGACTTGTTGAACCTGTTCAGCTCCACTGTTCAGCGAAACAGAAACGTGTTGGAGGTGGAACAACACGTGTCAGAGGAATAATTAAAGATAGTAATAAGGATTACTCAGCAGCTCTCTGGAATCTCCACACTTCATTCTTTAGTACAGAGAGAACAAGCGTTCATCAGGAGGAGGAGAAAATCCTGATAAAAAACACCTAGAACAAGAGTGTAACTAGAGGAACCAGGAGAGGAACCAAGAAAGAAACCAGGAGAAAGACAGAGGAACCAGGAGAGTTGTTGGCGTCCTCTTTCTCTTTTAGCTTCGACTCCTCCAAGCATTTTGTCTTTTCCAACTGATTCTCCTCTTTATTGTGTCCACAATAGAAGATCTTCAGTTTGGTTCTCTGGGTTTGGATTGAAAGGTTTGATTTGGTCCAGGATCAGTTTGTTCATCCAGCTTTCACTTCCATAAAGAACCACAGAGAAGATCCAGAGTCTGGAACGTTCTGCTCTTTGTTTGGAGAGTCTGAAGATCTTCTCCAGTTTGTTCTTGGTTCAGGTTGTGTGATGGTTCCTGATCATCGCTGTTAGTAACTGATTTAAGTAGGTTAAATCATCCACCACCTCCACATCAGTGAGGAGGAAAGGACCTTCCCTAAACTGCTGCTTTAACGTTTCCTTTATATGACTGATTCATTACACCTGTTAGTAACTGATGTGACTGAAACATGAATTGGAAGATTAGAAGGGGCGTCCCAATACTTGTGTGTCCTCTCTCCTGCAGGTGGCGCTCTCTCTCTCTCTCTCTCTCTCTCTCTCTCGTTGGTGTGTACGCCCGTGTGTGTGTGTGTGTGTGTGAGTGTGAGTGTGTATGTGTGTGTTACTCATGAACGAAGGAAGGAGGTCATGTGACTCGGACCTGCACGGCGAGGCGGGCTCCACCCGAATACCCGACCAGAACCTCAACCGGAGCAGAACGCTGGAGGAGGAGGAGCACGGGGGCCACGCCCTTCTCCAAAACACCCTTCTCCAAAACACCCTCCTCCAAAACACCCTCCGAAACAACAACAGGAGGGGCGGGGAGGGGGAGGAGGGGTTCA